>NW_024881281.1:11898169-12000669 GCF_018691265.1 Tyto alba | reverse complement strand
GGAAACTCCAGCTGAGGGGGTGGGAGCTGTAAAACCTGATTTAATCCAATTACGGTGTCTGACTACGCCTTAATTGCCTGCTCTCTGGCTGGCTTTTGTCTTGGCGGGGCTTTGCTGAGGCAGGAAAGTGTCACCAACCACCTGGCTGTAATTACACCAATAAAGTCACACCAGGATAACCAGGCTGCCGCAGCGCTCGTGCTGACCCTCGTTCAAGAGCAGGAATGGCTTTTTCCAGTTCAATTGAAATGCTTCCCAGCCTGGCCAGGCAGTGACTCGGGGCCCGTGTTCCCAGGGGCAGGGTGCCCAGCGCACCCATCGCCTCGGCAGGACTGGTCCCACAGCTCCCATCCCTTGGCCACCAGCATCCTCCCAGTGTCAGACCTGTGCCGTCCCCGTGGCCGGCAGCTCCAGCCGCCTGCCTGCTCTGAATGTTGAACTTCCCCTACATCGTGGTGGGAGGTAAGACCTGAACTTGCTCCCCCTCCCACCCTGCGCACGCTCAGCGCCGTTGGGGACATCGTGATATTCCTGCTCATGCCTCTCCATGAAGAAAATCTCCTGCCCACAAATCCGAGGCCAGGAGGGAGGCGTGGGTGCCTAAAATTACCCCCCTCCCGCCACACCACGTGGGACCTCACCGGTGGGGCTGAGGAGGAGGAGGAGTGTGGCTGACACCAGGGAGAGAGGCAGCGCCCCGACGCCCAGCATCCCCGTGCCGCGCCGGCTGGCCGGACAGGGACCGACCCTCATTGCTGCGCCGTGGTCCTCCCGCAGACGTGTGCCCAGAGGAGGTTATCCCTGAAATGTGCAGACAGCAGCGTTAGTGGTGATGGCCAGGAGAGCCTTTGCCCCACCAAAGGCCATGCAGGACCTGCAAACAGGTCCCTCCTTGGCAGTTGCTGGAGTAGTGACCAGGGGTCACATGAAAAAGGATTCAGTTTGGATTTATTGAGAACAAGAGATTTTTTTTTTTTTAAGTGGCTGCAGGACCACATCCCACCTGTGAGACAAAACAGGGCTGGGCTGCTGTAGAAGCAGAAGGATGGACCTCAGACCCACCAGGACACTCGAATGCTGAGCCTCAGAGCTCTCACCCAGGGTCTTCAGCCCCCCAAGACGCTCAGGCAACCATCCTGTCTGCATCCATGTGGAGCTTGTTCTTCTGTTACTTCTACATGAAGTTACAAGCAAACCCTGTAGCACAGGTATACCATATACCCCATACCACACGTGGGTAAACCGAGTCACACATCAAATCCAGGTGGAATTGGGAAGGAGCTCCCCATCCACACAAGCCTGAAAGGCACTTCCTAAGCCACAGAGTGGACCTAGTATGCTGCCAAGTCACATCACACAACTCCCTTTGGAAAGGGTTGGGGCTTCTGCTTCACTTTGCCCCCAGCCAGGCTGCCTGTCCCGTGTCCCCTCTCCAGGGCTGCTCTGGCTCTGCTGGTGACAAACACCCAGCCAAAGCCCAGCCTGGACACAGCCATGGCCAACCCTCTGCTTCACCCTGATCCTCTCTCTTCGGTGCTCTCCTCCAGTGGGCTCCTGCAGACCATGCCCACCGCCTCCTGCGTGAAGAGGGGCTCTGCTCCGTGGGTGACACAGTCCCCCCGCCCTCAGGGGCCCTTCCCAGTGCCCAGCCCACCCTGGGGTCCCCGTGGGGTGCCGCCAGCCAGCACACGGGCATATATGGCACCTGAGCTAACAAAATTCCCTGTTTGGTGCCTTGCACCCAGCTTTCTTCATCACCCCGTGATGAATTAATGCACCCAAGAGCTCTCCTGGGCAGTTCTAATCCCCGGCCACCCAAGTCCCCCAAGAGCTCCACGCTAAGCACCCAACGTGAGACCTCCCCGCCTCAGCTGGCACGTTCCCAGGGGCTTTACCCAGAGGCCCCCGTTGTCTTCGCTCGTTGTCATCCCGTGGGAAAAAAGCAGGGAAAGGCACTTCTGTGGGAAGACAGAAATTTCTGGGGTCTGATAGGACAACCTCATTCACCTGCGGGATGGAGACACAAACTCCACGGGGACAAGATGGAGAGCAAGCAGGGCAGGCAGAAAACAGTGAAGTTATTAAATACTGTAAGATGCCATTTCCCCTTCCCTTACTGCTCCCTGCAGAAATTCCTGCCGAAGGGGTGGATTTCTAGCTCTCTCTCATTCGCACCCTGTTGGGGAGTGGGATGGGTGCCGATCCTGCTCTCCGTTGCACCTCTGGGAACCCAGACCAGCATCCCAGCAGTCGGCCTGACAGCAGCACTGGGACAGCAGCGTGTGCTGGTGGAGGAGTGCCATCGTGAGGATGCTTTCACACGCTGGCTCTAAAACCAGGCAGTGAGTCTCAGCTAAGCAGAGCCCTAAAATTAGTCCCTCCAGCCTACACAAGGCACAACATCTCCTGAAGGGATGCCCACCGGCTGCTGCCACTTGAGGCATCTACTAATGGTCAGAAACTTGGGAAAGGAAGTTGAAATCTCGCGTATTGGTGACCAAACACTCCCCTGTGGAAACCCCTCATCCAGCCTTTCACCGCTTTCCTGGTTTTCCGATGCGGACGCACGGGGTGGGAAGAGCTGCCAGGTGGGACCACGTGCTGGTGCCATGTCCACGCAGCCAAGGTCCCTCAAGACCATATGTTGGGTGGGCTCCCAAGCCTCCAGACCAAGCCTTTGGCTTTGTTGCCTGCACCAGTGAGAGATGATGGCAGACCAAGGCTTTTTGTGTGCACCAGCGAGAGATGACGGCAGCACAGGGCCGGAGGTGCAGGATGGAGCCACCGTGGATGGGCTACGGCCCCGTTACACCTCCCTGCTCTCACCACTCAGCTCGGGAGGAGACCCGCCAGCAGACAGACGGCTCAGTGCTGGGGCATGAAAATCAATCTACTCTCTAAGGTGGTGGTTTTCAATACTCCATTCATCCCTCCTGCAGCACCAAATAATGTCGCCTTTTGTCCTGCCGGCCCTCCCCGCTCGCTCGCCGGTGGGGCAGGGCTGACAGACGGCCCCCTCTGCCGCCCTGCCCCGGCCAAGCCCCCGCGTCATGTCCTGCTCTCGGGGACATTGTCATCTCTGGCCGCTTTTGTGCCCGAGCCAGCGCGTTCCTGCTCCCTGGCAGGGCGGCTGCGGGCATTAACCGCTGCGATGCTGTGCCACAGCCGACCCCAAAGAGGTAAAACCCG
This sequence comes from Tyto alba, assembly GCF_018691265.1. Classification (NCBI taxonomy): domain Eukaryota; kingdom Metazoa; phylum Chordata; class Aves; order Strigiformes; family Tytonidae; genus Tyto; species Tyto alba. Next base: position 11,997,480 of record NW_024881281.1, on the reverse strand, counting down.
ACTTTCCTTCTCTGTCTGCGCTTTTCTACCTGCTCCTCCATCCCCACCCTCGTGCTCAGGGCTCGGCTGCAAACTGAACCCCCTTTTCTTGCACCCAGCGATGTTGGGGTCCTTTAGCAATGCCTATAGACTAAAAACTGCTTTTAAGCCATAATAGCCATCATGGCACTACAGCAAAGCACAGCATCCCTTTTAAAGGGTTGTTGAATGTGGGCTTCTGAAAGAGCCGTCAAACTAAGGTTTTTCAAGCTGTTGGGTGTCTTGTAAAACAGACCCCAACCACACATCCAGTGGAAGAAGCAGCGTACCCCGTATCAGCCCCCATCCTGCACGAGCACTGACCGCCCTGTCTGATGCAAAACTTACAGGGTAGGAGCAGGGCTCTAACGTGGGACACCAAAAGTCCCTGCTTTCACCCCAAATAAAACACACCACAGCAGATTCTCGGTGCCCAACCAGCTCTTTGCCCTCGGTGAAAACTCCCTCCTCCCGCCGGGACACGAGACCCCACGGGTCCTCTGGTCCCCTTTAGTCCCCCTTGGCCACAGCTGGACTGACCCCCCTGCTCTCTAGCTGCCAATTCATCCACTTTTCAACTATTCAAGCAACTTCATGTGAAATTACAAACTTTCAGCCACCACCGCCCCATCAGATGATTATTTGCAATTACCATGCTGATCTAAAAAAAAAAAAAAAAATCATAAATCCACATACCTGTTTGGTATTTTCTTTCCAGTATAAAGATGGGTGTTTTGAATCCCAGAGATAACTATTCTCTTTTGAAGCAAAAGAAAGATCTGGCTAGTTAGTTAAAAATGTTAAAAAATAATTGTTGAAATGAATATTCATATTAATATGATAGGGAAGAGGTGATGGGGATAAGGCAGGAATTTTTTCTTTAGGTGAGATCTGGTTTAGTAAATTTAAAAAAAAAAATGAAAGAAAGAAGAGAAGAAGGATCTCATCCATCAACTGAACAGCTCCAGCCCATAATTTCTTTGCACCTTTGGGGCTGGGAGGTGGCTGCTGTCAGCCGAGGCACAGCTCTAGCTCGGGATGGCAGCCCTGCATCCCATCCTGGGGCAGATCATCCCGAAAATAAAGGAGAAAGAGGGGGAGGGGGAAGGAGAAGAGGAGGAAGGAGAGAGGGAGGAAGAGAGGGAAGACCTCTAAGGAGACATGGCGGGGAGGGAATGGCTCGGGTTTCAGGAAGGCAGGCAGGGACACATCCTTAAATTGGGTGCCTGGGTTACGCCTCAGGGGAAGGACAAGCTATTTCAGAGGATTTGGGCTTTTCAGCTCCTTCCCACCTCCCTCCTCAGCTGTCTAAATGCCCACCTGGAGAGGAAGCCATCAGTAGCCATCCAGCTGGAAATATTTCTGTCGATGCCTGAGCCAGCACTGGGACGCAGCGGGAGGGGATGGTCCCAAGCCTCCTGCCCTGCCCAGGGGACGTGGGGACCTCTCGCTGGGGGCCACACTCCTCCCACAAATCATGGTCCTCCCTGCCTGATTCTGGGAAAGAAATTGCCTTCTGAGGTCACTTTTTGCAGGATTTTTCCTGCCCGGCCATCCAAGGCAGCTCTGCTGAGGACATCAGAGACCTGCCATGTCCTTGCAACCTCTGCCATGGTGACCCAGCAGGTCCCTGGCTGGTGCAGCAGGTCAGCCGGTGCTCAAAGCACTGGTGGTAGCCGGGCTCTTCTTTTCCAGGGATGAAGTCAAGGAGATCTTCTCCAGACTCTCAAAAACGATGATTTGGATTGTTGTTGTTCCCCAGTTTCCCCTTTGCAGGAAACCTTTCCCTTTCACTTCCATCACCTCGTGTGCTGCACATTCACATTGTCTCCTTCAGCTCCTGACTGGGGCATCTCTCTCTATTTTAAAAGGAAGTGTGTGTTTAACCATTTTAAAACACCATAGCCTTTTAACCATTATAACCTTTTAATCATTATTCCAAGTAAAAGCGTGACAATGTGAGATTCTTGGGCCTCAGCAGCCTTGAAGACAATGGAAAAAGGACTCCCAAATGTACTGGGTTTCCTCATTTTGTGAATTATTAAGCTCCCCAGCAATTTTAGGAGTCTGGCATGCTTTTGGCTTTGAACAAGTCAATCTTGTGATGAAGAGGATTCCTGCCCCCACTTTCACGGAAGGCAGCAGTTGACTCGTTGCTCTTGCTGCTGGATTGCTCATTTGCTCCTGCACAAAGCCCAGACCCTTAAATGCCCTTAAAGGCCTGGGCTTCATGTTTTAACTCAGTACAAAGCAGGCTCTGGCTACAACTGTCGCTAACTGCATGGTTACCCATCTGCCATTCCTTTCTTGTAGGGATTCGGTAATGAGCAATTAGGCATTTGCTTTTTATTTTCCAGCAAAGGCAAAGTTCTAATTAGCCAACTTGCAAATGCAAGTTTCAAAGGTGCCTTTTAAGTCTGTTTGCCTAAACTTTGACAAACTCTCCATCGTCCTGGCTAGATGCCAGGGCCCATGGGCTGGAAATCATCAACTTCTGCATCGATCTGCATCCAGCCTTAGAACACCAGGAACATAAGCCTCCCTAAATGCAAATGCTCAGGGGCAAGGTCAGCGGTCTGAAGATGCTCTCCACACTGTCTGTGATTTCTCAGACCATTTGAGCAGCATCTCAGATGTTTTCCCTGTCTACATCATTACTGCATGTACTTAGAGTGGCTTGGCAGTATCAGGCTACGGGCTTACGCTGCTCTGAGGAAGGGAAAACACAGCCAGCCTTATTCAAGGAAACAGCCACAACATAAAAAAGGCTAATTATAAAATTCCACAGGGCAGCAGGGCTGTTCTTTTGTTCACCAGGAAAAAAAGCTCTTTTTGTCCTTCTTGATAGTCCTGCTGCCTAGTCAATCAAGGACATCAGTGATGCTCACAGGAGAGCAGCTTCTGGGGGGGTCAGGGCTGAGCAGAGCCATGCCCACATCCACTCAGCATCTGCCACGTGCCACGAGCAGCATCTGCCACAGCTTCCTATGACAACGGGCTGGGTGGCATCTGCAGCAGCTGCCACCGGATCTCTTTTACGGCACCAGCTCGGTCATGGGCCGAAGCTGGGGAAAAGAAGTGGCTCACAGATCTGCAGAAAACGCAGAGCTTCCATAATAGTAGTAGTAGTAGTAATAATAATAATAATAATAATAATAATAATAATAATAATAATAATAATAATAATAATAATAATAATAATAATAATAATAATAATAATGTTTCCCTTTTCAATTAGCTGGGAAAATACAGAGAGGAGAGATAAATTAATTTGTACTAACTACTCCATTGCCAGGAAATATGTTGGTATTTTAGAAGAAGGGCCTGGTGCAATATAAAAATGCCATAAGCTAAAACAAAAGACATCTTTCTGCTGGCAGGAGGAAAGGACAGGGCTAAGCTGTTCATCAGGACACCGGTTGCTGTTGTAAGCCATTAGGAGATTTATAATGAATGACAGGTTTCCCCTGCTGATTGCTGAGCTAAATCACTGGGTATTTACAGTTTCCTCCCCACTGCTGCCTGTGCTTTGGGGAGCACTGGCACGGAGGATGCTGCACCTGCAGTGGGATGCAGCCTGCCCTCCTTCCATGCCTTGCTCCCCTCCTCCTGCTGCTCCAGGCCATGAGCAGTAGGTGGGACCCTGTGACATGGGGTCTGAGGAGAGAAGCTCTCACACCCCAAACCAGCCAGTGTCCAGCAGCCCTAGGAGAAGGGAAAGCCCCAAGTGCAGTTCAAGAGCATTTCTGTCCCCCTGTCTTGGCGTTGAGCTCCGTCGGTGCAGCTGGAGCTGTGGTCCTAGCACACGTCTGTGCTACTTGTTAACCTAAGTACTAATTTTAACGTATTTTCTGGCAGTTGGGAAGTGCTGAAGGAAGGGCAGGGCTGAGGAAAGGGCAGCTGCAGCTCCCAGAGATGCTCAGAATTGCCCTCAGCTGCAGCAAGCTGGAGCTCGAGGGGAGGTACCCATCCCCTCCCCAGACAAAATCACCTTTGTTCCTCCCGGTAATCTGCTTCCTGACCAACGTGCTGCAGAAACCATCCCAGCCAGGTGAGAAAGAGCAGCCCAAGGACACAGTGCTGACAGGCAGCTCTCTGGAGGGCCAGCTGATCCCTGCCACGGGCTCCGGCTGGCATCCAGAGGTGCTGCGGAGCAGCCGTGGTCCTTAGGGTGGAAGATGGGAAGGTATGTGAGCCAGCACAGGCAGGACACAGGAAAAACCACAAAACCATGGACGAAATGCAAAGAGTAAATTTATTCTCATTACCTTGCAACCCGGGGGATCTCCACAGCAGCACTCAGGCAGAGGCACACAGGCGGGGATGCCGGCCCTGCAGAGCTCGGTCCTTGCTAGCCAAAAAAAAAGGAGAAGAAAGAAAAGATCACAGACCTGCTGCTTTTGCCTGTATGTATCAGGGGTTTTCTTTCACAGGCATACTTTTCCACTGTGCTTTGATCTTTCCCACAGCTGGGCAGGAATCTCAAGGATGTTCGATAAGATGCCTCTGAGTCTCTCACAGGCCTGTGTTATCTGAACACAGACATTCTACCTGTCAGGCACACAAAGCTAAACAACAATTAGTGTGATATATGTGTTTTTCAGCACCCTAGCTACAAGTCACTGGAGCGTGCTTACAATCCTCCTTGCTGATTCCTTTGTATTCCCACAGATGGGAAATGGGGAGCTGGGTCCCCTCCGTTGGTCACAGCAAGGGCTGTAATGGGGACGATTTTCTTTGGGGTACATCTGTAACTCCCTCCCTTTTCAGTGTCCCCTCTCATGCCATCACCTCTCCGGGGTGTAACCTCACCCCGTGCTGGTATCCTATGGGATAAAAGCCGCTTATATACATGTCTGCTGGGACCAGCACTTGTCTGCCAGCACTGGGGAATATGGGCAGCCCGCTCCTCCTGAAGCATCGCTGGTATGAGGCGGGACTGCTGCAGCCACAGCTTAAGTGCTTTTAAAGAAAGACAAGAGAGCTCCAACCATGCCAAAGCGTGTGATTAAGATCTGGTGACCTGTCCGGGGACAGACAGACTGACAAGGCAGATGGGGTGGACATCACTGCCTGCTGGTGCAGGAACCTGTGTGGGATAGAGATGCCGTGACCGAGCCTGACACTTAGAATCATAGAATAGTTTAGGTTGGAAGGGACCTTCAAAGGTCCATCTAGTCCAGGCTGGTCCAGAAAACCTCCGGGGGGATGGATCGCATCCACGGCTGCCGCACGGCTGTGTGCACTAGGTGGCATCCATTTTCAGGAAGAAACGCTTGAGGCAGCTGGGAGAGGGCTTGGGTTTTGGCAGAGAGCAAAGCTCCACTGGTCCCAGCCCCGGGGACCTGCCCGCTCCGGGGTCAAAGCAATGGGCAGAGCAGGGAGAGTGGTGTCTGTAATTAGCACTAATGGTGAGGTGAGGGTGGCCAACACGGGAGAGACGAGCACACGACCCAGAGGACTCAGTGCTGGCAGCTTCTTGGCTGGATTTTGCAAAGGCAGGGATGGAGAGAGACTTCTTATGTTGGTCTGTAGTGACAGGGCAAGGGGCAGGGGTTTAAACTGAAAGAGGGTAAATTTAGATTAGACGTAAGGAAGAAATATTTTACAGTGAGGGTGGTGAGAGATGGGAGCAGGTTGCCCAGAGAAGCTGTGGATGCCCCATCATTGGAAGTGTTCAAGCTCAGGTTGGATGGGGCTTGGACCAACCTGATCTGGTGGTGACTGGGGATTGGACTAGATGGTTTTCAGAGATCCCTTCCATCACAAACCATTCATGATTCCATGACTTCCCTGGAGAAGGCAGGCAGGGGGGCACAGGGAGGTTAGCGGAGCTCCCAAAGCATCTCCCACCACCAGCAGGGACTGGGAACATGTCCCCTGCAGCAGCCAAATCCCAGGTGTTGGAGAGCAAGGTCAGCCAGTAAGAGTGAGATGGCCTCAACAGATCCCATCTCTTCTCTGCTAATAGGTCCCTGGCAGGGACCAGCAGCAGCTGCTGCAGAGGAAAATGAAATGAAATTTCACCTATTATCCTCTGCCTGCAGAAGAATTTCTTCCTAATTCTTGTCACTTTGGGTTTGTCTGCTTGGGGAAATTAATCTGAAATGAAGTGGGCTGTGAATTCAGAGTGCCGCAGCAATCCCAGCATAGCCTGGACAGGCAGTTTGCTGAGTGGCCAGGCTACTCCTTGGAGCACGAGGCTAACCCTGGTAATTTAACAGAGCCTCAAGCACCAGGTTTTATATACATTAGTGTAGGACGTTGAATCAAAAATATGTGAGATGGAGCAGCCATGGAGAAATTAATTCAACAGCCTTCCAGCTTTGCTGCAAGAAAAGAAACAGGGAGAAGGCAAATATTTGGCTAGTTACCCCGGTGTGCAGATGGCTCAGACAGAGGCTGATCCCATGTCAGAGGGCTCGCTGCTTTGCATACTGATCTGGTGACCATGCAGAGAAGGTGGTTTTGGTGTGTGAGCATGGGAAATAAGGGATCCAGCTGAAAAAAAAAGCATAAAGGACTGTGTTAAATGCTGTGGATTGTTATGGTAGAAATCATGTCAAATATCATACCAAATATTTTTACAGGCAGTGAGGACTATGAGGTCTGCATCCCTGTAAATAGCAAACAGGGTCCATAAGGAGAACTGGACGGTGAGGTTCACCTTCCAGGCTCCAAAAGCATCGAGCACCTCTGCAGCCACTCTCACACAAAATAGTTGCAGGAATTTGTGCAGCGGGGGTCTGGTGGGCTCAGCTGTTTGTCAGACCCGGGACTCATGTTGCAAATGGTACCTCGGCTCTGCTAACTGCTTCCAGGGTGCTGGACCACCACGGCATACAGCTGTGGCTTGGACAAGTGAGGCAGAGGTATGAGAAAAGGGTGGCTGAGGCCCCGCAAAGCTTTGGTATTGCTGAGACGAGATACCTCAGGCATCTACTGTGCCTCACGGAGCCTTCCATGTACCCTGATGCAAGATATCCGTCCAGATCAGCACATGAATCCCTGCTCAAAAATAAGAAATAAAATATAATATTAAGAAGAAAATAAATATAGCGCACTTCTAGATTCTTCCACCAGCTCACCCACCGCCTGGCTGGTTTATCCCCATGGTGCAGCCCTTCCCTTTTCCCAGTAACCACACCCAGTGCACCTCTGCTCCTCCACAACCCCGCAGACGCGCCGCAGCCCTTATCTGCGACACCCTTCACACCCTGTAGCATCATCTAAAGCCCTCGCCCAGCTTCCCTCATCACCAGGGCTCCTTGCTCCTCACTTGCAGCACCTCTTCATCTTCCAGCCATGCCGTGTAGCTCTGCCAGGCTCAGTATGATCTATTCTTCACCATCCTTGATTCTCCCTGAAAACTTTTCCTGTTTAGGATCAGCGGGTATTTAATGCTTGCCCACCTGTGTGACTGCACGGATCAGAATCTGCTGCCAGCACAGCTTTGTGAAGCGCACCTATCTATTTTTCAGGCTTGTGTGTATTGAGGTAGAAAGGAAAAAAAATCTTCACATTGCTCTTTGGTTCCTAATTACAGCCACAGGAGACAGGAATTCTAAGCACCTGCGTTGTAAATGTGAAACTTATTGCTTAAACAGACACATTACAAGCAGGCTATCAATCACATTTGGCAATTATTAGTACTTTGTGAGTATTTTGAACTCGAGTATGTGACAGTGTCATCCATCCTGGAACAGAGAAATCCATGGGCATTTGCATACAAGGCCGAACTGCAGGGAGATACAGCTCCGGAGGATTTTTACTGCAGCTGCAATGGTTATGTGCTTGGTGCTATACATTTTCTGTAAGCAGAAAATTGATCCTATATAAGCTCTGGAAAGATGAGTCCCCTGTATGCAACCCAGGAAGCAGGGTTTTATAATATCCCCCCATGCCTATGATATAAAGTAGTGCTATACAATATTTTTGCTATAATTATTGAGTCCAAGCATAAAGTACTTTATTTTTATAAGCCGTTTGGAGCACCTCTGGGGCAGGAATATCACGGCACATCGTGGATGAATCAGTGCTGCTGGGTGTAACGTCCAGAGGAGTTTCAAGTCATTTGATAAGGACTGGCAAATGCTTTCTGATTTGGAAATATCTTGGTGGTGGTTTTAATTTCGGCTGCTGAAGCGCCCATCAAGGGAAAAACCCAGGTGGGGTCTGACCTACCTCTAACACAGTATTAAGAAGGAATCCACCTATCTGCAAGGTGTTCCAGAATTAACGTAATCTCTAAATAAACACGTCGTGCACGGGGTCTGATCAAGATGAAGCAGGCAGCTGGAAGGAAGCGGTGCCCTATTGTTAGAGATGTCTGCTGCACACGTGCATTATATTTAATGATCCTCATCCCGTGCTCAAACAACGAACACGGCAGTGATCTCCAGGGGTTTGCTTCTGATTTACAGGAACGTAGATGAAACCGAAAATAATGTAAATGAAACCGAAAATAACTCTCCTCAAGGCTGCAGCTGAGCAGCTGAGCAGTCCCTGGCTGCATCAGGCTGGGGGTGGTCACAGCCCCCCCAGGAGTCACACACCATCTTCAACGGGCTGAGCCAGTGTCTAGAAAGCAGATCCCACATCCAGAAACATTCAGCTTTGTTAGAGGCTGCACCTCGAACGAGACATAGATGTCACAAACTCTGCTGAACCACGGGGGTAGAGGTAATAAATATATAAAAAATGTGTCTATTGTTTCTCTAAAAGGAGCAAATTCTTTATCCCAGAGCCAAGATACTGCAGAACTAGTGTCAGGAGGAGACCCCAGTGGTCCCCACTTGTCCTGGAGCGGGATGCTCCCGGCAGAGGAGTGGTGTAAGGCAGGAGAAACCCAAAGTGGGAGCAGAGCGCAGAGCTGTTCAGGGCACGGGGGAGGGCAGGGGCTGAGCACCAGCACCAACACCTCTCTCATTTGGTATGACCAAAAAAAAAAAAAAATTTAACAAAAGGCATCAAAGTAAAAAGCTCTTCAAAGCCATGTCAGCATGTATCACACACGTGCTCACACTCACAGAGTATCACTTGCACGTGCAGTATCACACTCACACGGAATCACACACACAGAGAATCACACACAAAGTTCCACACAAACTATCAAACACACAGAGGATCTCACGCATGTGGTATCACACACTTGGTGTCACACGCACAGTACGACACACACATGTGCTCACACTCACACACACAGTAACTCTCACCCACAGCATCACAGTCACGCACGTGCAGTCACACACACACACACAGAGCATCACACTCACAGCATCACTCACACCCCCGGTATCACCACCCAGTATCACAGTCACGCATGTGCAGTGACACACACTCACAGAGTATCACACACACCGTATCTCACACACCCGGTATTACACACGCTCACACTCACAGTATCACACACAGAGCATCACACTCACTCACACCAGGTATCACACACCCGGTATCACACTCAACGCACGTGTAGGGACACACATTCACACGTTACCTTACACACATTATCTCACACATGGTATCACACATACAGTATCTCACACACACGGTATCTCACACACATGGTATCACACACACGGTATCTCACACACGGTATCTCACACACACGGTATCTCACACACACGGTATCACACACACGGTATCACACACACAGTATCTCACACACACGGTATCACACACACACGGTATCACACACACGCTATCACACACACGGTATCACACACACGGTATCACACACACGGTATCTCACACACAGTATCACACACACGGTATAACACACACACAGTATCTCACACACGGTATCTCACACACACGGTATCACACACACGGTATCTCACACACATGGTATCGCACACACACGATATCTCTCACACACGGTATCTCACACACACGGTATCACACACACGGTATCTCACACACACGGTATCACACACACGGTATCACACACACGGTATCACACACACGGTATCTCACACGGTATCTCACACGGTATCTCACACGCTCTCTCACTCACAATACCTCACACACGGTACCTCACACACGGTATCCCACACGCACCGTTCCTGCCCCCGCCCCTCGCCCCGCCGGCCCCGCCCCCCGCACTCTATCTCCCAGGCGGCCGCGCGGGCGCATGCGCAGTGCCTTCCCCCGCCGCCGCGGGCCGGGAAGCGGCAGCCCCGCCGCCGCCGCCGCCGCCGGGACTCGGGGTGAGGGGCGCGGCGGGGCCGGGGGCGCGGCGGGCCTGGGCTCTGGGCTGTCTGGGTCGGGAGCGGGCGGCCAGCCAGCCGGGAGTTCCCCTGCGGGCCTGGGGGGCCGTTCCGCCTCCTCGGCCTGCGGAGCCCGCGGTGGGCCCGTGAGGGGCTCCTGCCCCGGCCGGGAGGGGCCGGGCGGGGCCGGGCGGGCGCTGTCCGTGCTGCCGAGGCCGAAGGCCGCGGTGGGCGTGCGGCAGGGCCGGCCCTGCGGCTCCGGCTGCCCTTGCGGGACCCGGGGTTGCGCTTCCCGGCGCTCGGCCCGGCTGAGGGCAGGGGCAGAGCCCTCCTGGTGCTGGCCGGAGCCCTCGGGAAGCCGGGGGAGCCCTCCGGATCGTGGCAGCTTCGCACCGCCCCCCCGTAAACGGTCTCCCCGTAAACATACAGTCTTCTGTGCCCGGGAGGGCCCCGGAGCGAGCGGGCCGGCTTTGGTGGGAGCCTGTGCTCGGGCGTACCTGCCCCCTGCCTAGCTGTTAGGCAAACGCTTTGTTTTGTTTCAGTTGCGGTCTTTATTTTCCCCTCCGAAGGGAAGTCCCTTGAAGCTTGTTTTGAATGGAAGGAATCCAGGTTTGGAGCGGCCGGGTTTTATTTCTTCTTTTCTTTTGGCTGTCAACCCAGCCACCTTGTGCCGCCAGCATCGGCAAAAGCGGGAAGAAGGCAGGAGTGCGGCGAGGGCAGATCAGTCTGCGTGGTTGGAGTTATTACTGCAACCTCCTCTCTGCTGCCTTGCTCTATTCTTACTCCTGCGTTGCTGCTAGCTGTGTGCAAGTCAGTGCTGGGTGCTCGTGTATGAAAAGATGTGCTTAGATACGAGTTACCTGGCAAGAGCTTCAGACCCTGTTGCATCGCTGTGTTCGCAGTTCAGGTTGTGTTGGGCCCAGAAGTGCACATTGGATGGGGTGGAGGTGGCTGTGGGGGCCCTGACTGGGTGTTTTGGTGTCAGGGTGGCACAGGGCACCTGCAGTGCTGCTCCAGTCGTGCTCCCTGCGCAGGGTCATGGGTTTATGGCAGCCCCGCTGCCTCCCGGTGCTTTATGTGCTCTCTTAATCCGCGTGTAATCTTTTCCCAGGGGCTCTTTGTAGCCCTTCCCGTCCCATCTCTCATGCGGGGTTCGTGGTGTTTAACAAATCCCTCCTAGGCACCCTCTTCTCTGAGCAATCTGTTGAAAAGTCTCTGTTTTACCAATCCGGTGACTTTTTTTTAATGCAGCCCAGCTCAAGGGCTCCTGAGGCTCTTCTCTTTTCCAGGTACAAGCTAGCATATAATTTAAACTTTTATCAGAGCTGTCAATTTCAGTTCACAGACTTAAAAAGGGACTTGGCATTTTTAGAAATCATCTCAGACCCGTGAATTTGAGGATCCTGCATTTAAAATGAAAGAAAATTCTGCTTTCTGGAAGTAGAACAGGTTTGAGAATTAAATATGTATTTCAAATGCTTTAATTCCCACCTGCCCCTCCCCAGCTTTCTCACCATCATTTGCTGGAGCTTGAGGAGCAGGGAGTGAATCTGCTGGGAAACACCACTGAAATGCACCCAATTCTTTTCCTGTCCAAGTTCCTGATTAAAGCCATGTGGGCAAATGTTTCAGAGGTTGTAGTGGGGAGTAGGTATCCAACCAAACAAATCCAAATTCAAGATCTGAACCCTTGTTACAAACTATGTCTGAAGTGGAAGGCAGTTGGCTGGAATATTTAAGTTTGCACTTCAAGTGGTCAGGGTTTTGTTTTCATTTAGGCAAGTTGGCCCATAGGATTTCTAATTGAAGCCAGGACTGTTTGGTGAATAAGCATAGCTTTTAGGGATTGGTATGTCACTTAGCTTTTCAAGGCACTTTTAAAGCTCAAGGTAAAGTGTTACAACCCATGAGATTGTTAGCAAAAATGTCTACCTACTCTCTCTGGGCTGCCAGTCTTCCCAGGACAGAGCCAGCATGCAGGAGCTGGTACAGCTGAAGTGCTGCTAGCATCCAAAACGCAGCGCTGGGAAAGTGGGATGTTTAACACATCGCATGCCACAGCCGGCCATCTCTGCTAGCAGCCCACCCCGAACCCTTTCAGCAAACCAAGGGGGCTGAAAACTATACAAGCAGCTCTGGTATTGAATATCTCAGCTTTTAACATTTGTGTGCTTCTGAATTCACGGAGAGGGAAAATGAGCTGCAACTTCAGGCCTTTTTCTGTTGTTTGCCTTAACTCAGGCACTCGTGTAATTTTGGCTTACTGAAACTCTCCCGCATTCCTCGCTTCCCAATCTGTGCAAACAGCTGCTGGCTCGAGCAGCGTTCAGCAGCGAGAACTGGCAGGAGGCTGAAATATACCCCTTGCTCCTCCTCTGGACCAGCAGCCCCAGCACAGGAAATATTTTTCCATTCTGATGAGGAAGCGAATGCCGGAGCACGCGACGCTCATGTGCAGCCAGTCCGGGTACCTTTGCGTGTGGTCCAGGATTCAAAGCATCACTGCCATCTGAGGGGGTGAGCAATAGGCTTTTGTCACCCAGTTGTTCTTGACCAGTGTCCCAGTGAGTGCAAGGTGGTATGTGAAGGAGGCGGCTTTTCTGCTGGGGTGCCCTCTTTTTTCCATTTCCTTTGGCTGTGTTTCAAAAAGGAAGGAAAACAAATCACCAACTCCTTCCAAACAGCCTCCTCCTTCTCTCCTGCTTGTGGCTGTGGGGTGCGCAGATGATTATTTGGTAACAACTTCGGGGGGGTGGGGTGGGGAAAGGCATTGGTTCTCTGTTTAGGGTTCAGACCACCTAATGCTGGTGGGTAGGACAGAAAACCTGCAGCACTGCTCTGACTCGCACTGGTCCAAGCCCAGCATGGACACGCTGGTGGTCCCCTAGGAGGAGATGTGTTGGTGTGAAACCTGCCATAAAAAGTACTGTCAGAGGCAGGTGTTGGGTTTGATACCTCAAGTTCTAATTTGCTGTTTTGAGCAGTAAAATAACTGCCCTTGGTGCTTTAGGGGAGAATGAATTATATGGAAAAGGTCGGTTGCAGAGGCCAGGGTTTTCTCTTGGTGATTTGGAGCAGTTTGTCGCCAACACCAGTTGAGCTGGAGGTGTTCTGTAAAAATCTCAGAGCAGTTCATAAACTAATTTACAATTAATTCCAGGAGAAAGTGTTGCTTTCCTCTTATAAATGCAGACATGTGGGCGTGTCTGTTCTTCACTCGCTCTTTTTCTATTTCTTTTTTAAGCTAGCAAGCCACACGAGCGTTATGGATGGGACACTCCACAGAGCGTGGGATCTTCCCCCATCTGGCAGGGATGTCATTCTCCGTGCAGGTGGCATCCTCCAGTGGAATCCACCCACTGCTTCTCTGCCTCTTGGGAGACCTGAACTTTTCCATTTGACGGGAATGAAGCTCAAAGCTCCCTGCTGACTGCTGGGAGTTAAGCGAGCAATCAGTGACGTGAGACCTTAGGAAGCAGAAGGCAGCTTTATTTTAAAACAAAATTAATTTCACTCATTCAGTCCTACCCACCTGCTCGCGAGCACCAGTGGGGGAATCTCCAAGTGGTTGTCCAGCATTTGGGCACCAAAACATGTGTGTCTGGATGGTCTGGACAGGATTTCTTGCAATGACACAGCAGACAAGGAATGCCAGATATCAGACCCCTGGTGTCTCTTGGACAGCTTGGCACGTGGTGGCTTTGGGTCTGCCTTTTTCCATCCCTTGGGGAGCTAACAGTGATGGTGGTATGTTGTCTCTGTAAGTCGTTAGGATTTACTCACTGCCCTTTATGTCTTTATCTGGGTGTCTTAAGGCTTTTACCTCATTCTCTGTTCTTCCCCAAATAATTTCTTGGTGACTTGAGTCTCTGGCTTGAGTCTTTGTTGATGCAGATTGTCCCTGCTTTCAAGATGTTCCTTGTTTTCCAACCTGAGAAGCTGCAGCTAGGTATACTGTGATCTTCAGGACCTGCTAAATCATCTGCCCTCGGCACAGGCTGTTTATTACTCCCTGTTTTCCTCCTGGTGCTTTTGTACTCCTTCCCATCCGTTCTTCGCTTGGATCACATTCAACATATGTATTACTGTGATTTGCAGACTGTTCGTAAAGAATTGTCTTTGAGCTTTATGTGCATATATAACGCTTCACAGAAGGAGTCAAGGGATTGATCGTGGATCAAAACTGGGTGGTCAGAAGCCTGAATGGAGCTGACGTTGTAGCTCAGAGGCTCAGATCAGTGGGAAGAGTTTGGGAACCACTTGTGTAGCTGAGTCATTTGTGTGTACGAGAGCTTGGGGAGCTCCTGCTCACAAGCTGGTGACTCGTTTTGGGGTGGTGAGAATATTACACTGCCAGTCTGGTGCTGAGCAGGGTGGGGAAGGGTGCAGAGTGTCTGCTTGCCTTGGCATGCTCCGGGCTGGTGAACATCTAAACTCAGGTCAGGGCTTATATATCTGCTTAAAGTGGATCATCTGCAGCACTCTGGTGGTGTCCGGTGGTGCAAACCATAGGAAGCAGTCTTACCTAAGAGTTTTTTCTCTAAATTGGCAAGAAAAGTTGCTAGCATTGGCTGGGAGTGGGTAGTGGTACCTCATCTGCCCTCAACCAGAGAGTTTTGAGGCCACTCCACTTCTCTGTAGTCTCCTAAATGCATAGAGAGCCTCTTCTGTGAAAGGCTGAGCTTATTTCCCTCTATTAAATGGCTTGTGTGGTATGGATGCAGGGTGGGGTGGATTTGGGGCATCATTCTCAGCACTGTGTGGTCTCTTTGTTTCTTGCTGCAGGTCCCCCCCCCGAAGAAAATGGTGTAAGGCGAGCCAGCGCAGCTGCCGCTTCCAACCGCGGCGTGCCCAGACCTCAGGGAGGAACATGGCAGCAGCTCAGGGAGCAGGGAGCAGTTCAGCCGGGCCGTCCGGACTCCCCGGTTCTGCCCTGGGGCACAGCAGCAATTCCACAGCAGTGGCAGTGTGGGAATGGCAGGATGAATTTGGCAGGTGGAGGCCGTACCAAGGGAACGTCTGCAGCTACATTGAACAGGTTTTTCAGGCCTCTCAGCAGAAGGGCCGGCGTTCGGGGTCGGGGCTTGTCAGCAGCATCCCTTTGGGACGTGCGGATCCTGTCTTGGCCCCCTATGTCATCGACATCCCAAGCTTGACGCAGTTCCGGCAGGATACAGGTAAGGGAGCTCCCCTGCCCGTGCTGGCGTTTTGATGAGGCTGCGTGTGTGCTTGGGGATAAGTGGGGCCTCGTCCTGTGGAGGGGAGCGCTACAAAGCTCCGCTGTCTGCTGCCACTGCTGAGCAGTTCTGTGAGGGGTGGCAGGTCTGCTTCTCTCCTGATGCTGGCTGCCACCCAGCGTATTAGCACGTGAGAAAATCAATGTTGGCTGGCGTGAATCTGTGGGGCTGGGTGCAGGCAGGCAGCAGTCATCTCTTAAAGAGCCTCATCACGGGACTTCTGGAGCTTTAAGCTTGTGAGCCAGAGCCTTCAGAGCTGGAAACTTTCTTCCTGCCCCCGCTCACATCCATTCAAGACCACTTGCATAAAAAGGCCTTTTTACGATGCAAACCCTCCCGTTTGAATCCCTTGTTCCCTCTGCAACTGGAGTGCCAGCTGCTTTACCTTGGCATGCCGCCCTGCGCAAGCTGCTTTGCGAAAGCCTGCAGCCCCCGCAGAACGCCGTAATGCTGCAGCAGAATATTCCCCACACTTGTGCTATACGAGGCTGGCTTGCTTCCTCCCAGGGAGGAAGGGCAGGCTGTGTTTAAGAGCAGGATTGAGACCTAATTTTCATTCTCATCTCCTCTCTCTTGGGGTCACTGAGGCTAGCAGCTCAGATTTTGCCGAGATGACTCCTACCCTCTTTTGCTCCAGATGTGCCAAGCAGCTGTAGCTTAGAAAGAGTGTAGGGGTGGAATGCGTGCTCTTCATCTCTGGAAAATCCAGTGAGATCCCAAATTACACACCCTGAATGAATGGCTGCTTTGGAAAATTCTCCATGCATCAGTTTCCCCTTTGCCAACATCTCTTCCATCACCTCAGGACACAGACAATCATCACCCCAAGCTTTAGAGATGGGCAGTGTGCTGGCGTCCTGCCAGTTGAAGCAGTGAGTGATAAGTGATATCTTGAATCAACTGCACAATTGGGCAATTCCTGGAGGAAGGGGAAGTGGTTGAAGCAAATGCGAGTGGTTATCACAACTGCATCTGGGCTTTTATTCTGACCTGGTGACCTTAGGATTAGTTTTTCCAGCGGTGTCCTGGGTAAGGAGCTTTCTTAGCTGGTTGCCTTGGCAGGTCTGCTCAGCGTGGCCTGTTTGATCACCTGGAAGCCCTGCTGAGGCTGTGGCTTTCAGCAGTACAGTGTGGACCACCACAGCTGGCACCAGTGGCTGGTTTTTGTCTTCTTCATGCCTGACTTGAGAAGGAACCTTCCAGCCTCTTGCCCTTTCAGGCACTGCTCCAACACATGGCAGCAGTCCCAGGCTGTATCTTGTATGGAAATGGCCCAGTTTGGTGTGGGTGAGCAGAGTGCCTGTGGGGAAGGTAAAAGATGTGTCCCCGTGTGACTGGGACATCCTTCTCCACAAGTGGAGCTGTCTCTCTGCAAAGGTCTTGTATCTCTTTAGACCCCTGTGAAAGATCTCAGAACACCTAGCGAATATTGTCCATCTCGGGATGGTTTGGAATTGGTCACCTTTGGGGGAGAGCCCAGTACAGTTTTGGAAATTATGTTGGCTGGTGTGATCTTTCCTTGGATGAGATCTGCGGTTGAGCCAATAACAAAAAGGCTGATTCCACTTCATGGCTCTCTTGCAGCTTTTCCCACCGATTCAGAGGGATGCTGACCGGAGCGGCCAGGTCTCTGAGCCTCCCTCCACAAGTACCTGTGTGCTCTGCAACGTGACTATTGCAAACACTCTCATATCTGCTTTCAATGGCCCAGTTCTAAGCAAAGCTTTTTCTCTCTGCAGGGCTCTGCCTTAAACGTGAACCTTTCTGTGCAAGCAGCCAGCTGACCTTTGTCATGTGCTGGAGAAAAGAATCCCTACAGGAAATATCCCCATGAAAAATCTTTAAACAGAGCAAAAAATAGGCTGTTGTATTCTGCTCATTAGCTATTAGACGGACAAATAGGCTCTTCAAAGGAAGCCAGGGAGAATAACAGGAAACCAGTGTTAACGGGACCAGCATCCCCACCAAGGGGGAATGACAGCTGTGCAGGGGGATCTTTTGGGCAGGATTAGCCACGGGCTTCAGCTGCTGGTCGAGGCAGATTAGCTGGGAGTGAATGCAGGGGAGCAGCAGGAGCTGACTCTCACCACAGCTGTTTGCCCACCCTGGAGAGGAATGCCACTTTCCCTGCCAGCCTGGGGGAAGGGGGACATCTTTCAAGTGCATGTCTTTGGTCTTGCTGTTGACTCCTAAAAGCTTTTCCCTCTGCTGCTCTTTGGGGGTGTTAAAAACACAAGTTGCTTGCAAACTCAAGTCTCCTCTGTGCTGCTTTTAGCTTCTGACCTGGAGCAGGGGCAGGTTTGTTAATCTCCTCGGTGTCCCGCTGGGCTTTCTGACACCTTGCTTTACCTGTGGTCGTCCCCCTTCTCCTGGGAGCAGGTTCCCTGCACTCATCTCTAGATGTAGTGTGTTTCTTCCCATTTCACTTCCAGCCCAGCCTCATCCCTAGCCCTGCTCTGCAGGGGGTCGTCCCTGATGTTGCCCACCTGTTGAGGCCATAGGTTTGTGGTTTTAAAACTTGGCAGGATTTGCTTGCTGGATAGGAGCAGTCTGCTAGAATTTGGTTTTGGCTGTTTCATCTGCTTTCCTGTGTAAGATGTCAGTTCCTGGCTGGGGAAGGTCGCCTTGGTTCTGCTGATACCTGCCAGGAGAAGGCCTTCTCTCACAGGTGTCCCTGGGCTTCGTAGTTGAGCTGTTGGAGTTCAACCCCATTTCTTACTGCGGAGCTTGCTGTATTTCACTGGCTGCCAGTAGCTTTTTAGGTGTGCTGATGAGAATGTCTGTTGGATGGTGTCACTGGGGAATCCCACTCTGCAGTAAGCAGGATGCTTGGTGCTGCTCTGGCTGCTGGAGCAGCAGGTTGGGAGTAAGTGCTGGACCTTTCCTGGCTGCTCATCCCCTGCATGGGCTGAGGCAAGCCATTCCAGTCCCCAGAACCTTAAGCTCATCAGCAGAAATGGGAGTCCTGCTGTTCCTTGCTTTGGCATGTTCTGCCTTTGAGAGTGTCTCAGCCTTTTGTCAACTCTGGTGCTCAGATCCGTCTTTCCCGATTTAGTTTCTGCAATGACATGTGGGCCATAGCTGTGCTTCAGCCCAGGGTCTCATTGTGGTCTGACCACCAAAGCACTGTGCAGAAACCACCAGCATAATTTACAAAGAAGCCTGGGAGTGTGATAGGATCAGAGATGTGACTTTCATGCTGTCAAGCAGAATTTTAAGCAGCAAGGAGGCAGTTAATGCCCTTACGGTTTGAGTCAAGTCCTAGCAGTTTCCACAGCACCTCAAGAGCCTGGGGTAGAAATAACAGCAGTGTGAGGCAGAGATACTCAAGCCAGCATTCAGCCAGCCAGAGCTACGCAGGTAGCAATTGGGTTTTTGACAGTGTGGAGTCCCACGTGGGCTGTCCTCCCTCTCTTCCTTGGGGTGTGCTTGTTGGGCATAATGCTTGCTTGGGTTGCCTGCCCCCCACGGAGCCACCAGCAACATCCTGGGGCAGTTTTCCACAGGCTTGAGGTGCGGATACTGTTTTTACCTGTGATCCTGGAGCTTGGGGTCATAACTCTCACAACCTCTTAGGAGGTTTTATTTTATTTTATTTTCCTCTCTGTACTGCTGTTCTTTGAATTACTCCTATGTTGTAACAACTAGCTGTGTCCCTGTTCACCCCCACCCACCTGCATCCCCAGACTCTTGCCCTGGTGGTGTTTCCTGCTCCTCATTCTCAGTGCAGAGTACTGCTGTGGATTTTCCCAGCAGCAGTCTTGACCCTGCTGCAGGAACTCGTTTTTGCAGAAATTGCAGAGCTTCTGTCCTGTTGGGTGTCTTACCTCCCTCTCATTAGGCTTTTTCTTTTTTAAAGAAAGGAATAAAGTAACCAGGAGTGAAGTCACCCTGGCGAGCCAGGCTTCCAGGGGGTTTCAAGCTCCTGCTGTTGAGCAGCCTTACAAGAGTAGTATGTCTCCTTTAATTTCTCTTCCTTTGCCTGAACAGCTGCTCTATCCAGTTTCCAAATTACTTCATTGCCTTCTCCTCTCTAGTCTTGCTATATCTCCCAGCAGTCAGGAGCTCAGAGAAGCTGGCCCTGTCTGTTCCCTCTCCAAAGTCCTTGTCCTTGCCCTTGTGGGACTTCACCCACTCCTCCAAGAGCAAAATTGCCCAGACCCGTTTAGCGAAGTGGGCGTCTAGCCCCTTAAGCACTCCTGCAAAGCACTTCCTGATGGTGGTGTATCTCTATAGTTACTCTGTTGTTAAGGCTGTGGGTGTTGGGTTTTTTTAACCAGATCTGTGCCTCAGCCTGATTTTTACCTTTTTTTTTTTTTTTTTTTTTTTTGTTAATGTCAGAGAGGCATATGTAATCACTGTGCCTTTGTGCTCGGGTGTGTCTGTCTCTACATCCTCTCTCCTTCCCTTCTTTCCCACCCTTCCTCCCAGTAGCTTTTGAACCTGTTGCCAGCCCGCAATCAGATTTGGCAAAGGGACAGGGATCTCAGGGGTATTGCATTTCTCTCAGCTTCATGAGCAAACCCAGCCCTGTCAGGAAGAGAAAGTCTGTTAGTACCCCTGTTGAGGGAGAGGTGAGGAAGGCCACTGTGATGTAGACACCACAGATCTGTGCAGAAAGAAGTCCCTGAGACAACACCTCCCGTAATTCTCTGCTTACAAAATGTTTTTATTTATTTTTCCCCCTCTCTCCACGCACAGGAACTATGCGGGCTGTCCGCAGGCACCTCTTCCCTGGGGACTCTGCTGCTGGGCAGGGCATCGTCTGGGAGTGGCAGAACGATGAAGGTGGGTGGTCCCCCTACGAGATGAACGTCTGCGTCTTCCTGGAGCAAGCCCATGCCACGAACCACCAGCGAGTCGATCTCGGACCCCTGGGCTACAACTACGAAGTTGACTTTGTGGCTCAAGTCCAGACCAACAAGACCACGAGGTTCCGCCGCAGCGTTCAGAGGCGCCTGGACACCCCGTACCCCGTGACGGCCTCCCCGGCACCCCTTCACACGGGGGTGGCTTGTTCTTGCCAGCAGTGCTGGCTAAACAGTGGGACTGGTCCCATCACCACGCGCTACCGCCACTCCATGATAAACTTTCCCAACTCTTCCACTGCTCATCAGGTTTCTGGTAGGACAGCATCAGTAAGTTCTTCCAGTGTCGGCTTCGTGCCCTATAACAAACCGACTTTGTCTGGAGCAAGGTCAACACCGAGACTCAATACACAGAGCACCTGGGCTTTGCCTCAACCTGGGGGCCCCAGCACAGGACTGTCTGCATCTAATGGAGTCAGGTACAGACCCTAATTCACCTTCAAATAGTGTGCATGTGTCCAAGAAACCTGCCGTACTTGGGTCTTCATTATCTAGCAGCCTCTCTGTCCCAGAGGACTTTACAAGGGTCTTCTCCCTAGAAGGAGAGAGGTCTGTGCCTTTGTGTCCAGTACAGTGGATGAAAAGGCTTCTCCTCTGCTTTCTCCTTCTTTTCTCCCACTTGAAACATAGTCCCTGTCTACTCATCTCCCTGAACCACTGGAGAAAGCAGTCAGGTTGAGATTCTGCAGGTTTGAGAAAATTACAAGTGATTGGTGGTATTTCAGGTTACACTTAAAAACAACTTGGGGGGGCAACTGAGTGAATGAAAAGGGGACTTGTGAACACCCTTATTTAATTCAAAATATGTGGTGAACAAAGTGGAAAACTGCTGGGTGTTCAAAGCTCTTCCCCTTGAAGGAGGGACCACAGGACTCACTCTGTGGATGAGACCTCATGAATTCATGAAATCAGAAAGTCCGTGTTGGACATTAAGGTGAACAAGCAGGAAAAAATAACACACACCCCCCCCCCCCCCCCAAAATGTAGATTTGATCAATGATTTTTTTTAAATCCATTGTGAAGATGCTTAGAAAACTAAATCAGTATTTTACTTTCCCCTTCCTTTGATACCTTGAACCATATTGATCCCTCTATCTGAAATCAGTGGGGTGACACTAGCAATTTGAGTGGTGTCCAGGCTATTTGTCAGGCTAAATGCTGATGCAGACCAGAGATGCCTCTGGTTAATCACAGAAAAGTTTCATTTTGCATGTGTTGAAGTGCTACGGGACTTTGCTGTTGCGATGTTGGAGGACTGGAAGCACAAGCAGGACGCTAAGTGATTTAGAATCCAGCTAAGCACTGCCTCGTGAGGGTTTTGCCATGCCCTTTCCCTCATCTTCCTTCAGCAATCCTCTCCTGGCTGGGTGCTCAGGGTGGGCTCTGGGTTTCTGGAAGGAGCTAGTTACTTTGAAGGAAGGACTGGCTGTTGTTGCAGTGCTAGGTGTGGTCTAGCTTTCTGTGGTTCTTTGAGCTGTCATCCCCCAAATGCTCCGGCTTACATGGATGGGTCACCCATGCTGGCTGCTCATCCATTTTCACCGTGGCTCTTCTCTGACAGGGCTGAAACTAGAATGCATCTCGCAGCACAGGATTTCAGCTCCCATTGGTGAGCAGCTGGAGCCGAAGGAGGGCTGTGTTTGCACTTCACCGGTGTGGGAGGAAGGGCTTCACTTCTCTTCAGGCCTATTCAGCTGTTGCCAGCTAAATGAAAAGCAGAGTCTCATGGTCTGACAGTTTGCTCCTCTCCACGGCATGGGCTGCTGAGCCAGCCTGCTGTTGGTTATCCCCCGTGGGCTGGAGTGGGGCTGCAGCACTGGGCTCCAGTGGGGATCTTGGGGCTGGGGGAGATCGGTGTCACCCTGGCAAAGTGGGGCACTTCGTGTTCTTGCAGGATGGCCTCTGTGAAGCCTGGACACACAAACCAAGCCAGAAAGCCTCTAATCGGCTTTCAAGGTCTTAAGTCTTTCTGTGCGTAAGCCATTGCTAGCAGAGGTCTTTGTGGCCTGTCTGTGATAATACTTGCACTAAGTATCTGCCAGCATTAAACTAAGGAGCTGTCTGACTGCTCCCTCTGTTTGTAAACGGCTAGAAGTGTACAGGGCAGTATATGCATTTCACTGTAAATAATCTAGGTGCTGAACCACTGTGTGAACACCTGAGAAACTAAAGGGGAACTTGCCAGGACTGATTTACTTGTCCAAGCTACCCCGAGTAAATAGAGATAAGAGATCTAGAAGGGTGTCAAAAGCACATCCTGCTAATCACATGAGGCACAGGGGTTTGTGGTTTGTTTTGAATCTCATTTGTATTTTAAACAAGATGGTGGATCTTGAGATATTTTCCTTAGTGTCATATCAGGACTTTCCTTCTCTGGGGTCATCTGAGTGAAATGACTTCCTGCATCCTGTTCTTCTTTCTCACAGTCTTTTTTTGGTGCTTTCTTTGCACCTGGTGATTTTTTGGTGGCGTCTTAAGCCTCCACAGTACCGCTGTGTGCCAGTCACCTTCGAATAGAGCTGAAAATCAGACCTCAGCACTGCCTGCTGGAGCCCCCAGTAAGGCTTTTGCTGTCTCCTGAAGAAGCTGCCAAATTCCCCCTCTTGTGGAAGCTGCTGGTCAGTGCGTGGGGCTGCTGGGCTGCCTGGAGTCCCTGTCCTTCCCCAGAGCCTCAGTGTGATTTGCAAAGTGGCCCTCAGGGTGGGAAGATTAAAAACGAAGAGCCAAATGCTGCAGCAGTTGCCCCGCAAGCCTTCCTGGAGCCGATCAAGGTCTAGGTATGTTGTAGGCTACTGATGGGGGGAGCACAGGCTGTCCTGATGGGAGAGGGATGTTCGGAGAGGGGTGGCATGGACTTCTTACCATGAACCGAGCCCATGGCCCAGGCAATGCTGGCTGGGAGGAGAGGGGCAGCCAGGAAGAGACCTGAAGGTGCCCAGCCAGGGCAGCTGGAGAGGACATTGGTGTAAAAACCAGCTGGGCTGAATCCCAGGAGCTGCTGGGGCAGCTCTCAGCAGCCGGTTAAACCCTCCAACAGGCAAGTGCTGGCAGAGCTTGTGCTGGGTTAATGCAACAGCCCTCCGGGGCTGGCATATCCCCCCACACTCCTTGCTCAGCTGCTCCAGCTCTGTCCCTTCTCAAGCACTGCTGAAGGTGGCTTTCGTGGCAGGAGCATCTGGTCCCCTCCGTGTTGGCCAGCCTGGGGCCAGCAGCAGAAGGCAGAGCCCTCCCGGAACAGGGGGACCGCTGCGGTACTGGTGACAGCGTTGGCCACGGCCGAGCGATGCCGTTGGGCAGTCGAGGTCTGGCTGTTGCAACCTGTCTTGCAGCTCGGCAGTTCATGGTGTGCAAGGGGTGAGGTGGCTGGTATCTTGGCACTAATCCCTGGCCGAGCCTTTCTGAGGGGTGCGAGGGGGATCCTAGGGTTACATCTTCGCTGGGGACAGCAGAACATGCCACGTGGGGAACGCGGCAGCTCTTCGGACGCCTGGAAGGGAGCGTGCAAATGCTGGCAGACTTGGGATGGGCACCCTCTGTGCAAACCCTGCACCCCCAGCTGCGAGCCTTGCTGCCCGTGCTCCTGCTGGCTGTCTGGCCCCGCGGGGGTGCGAGCGTGCCCTGAGCACGGGTGTGCTGCCCAGGCCATCGTGGCGAGTGTGATGCGAGCCCTTGGTGGAGCCGAAGCCTGGCCCAGATGTGGGGATGCTGCTGGGCACTTGCATGGCTACAGGGCTTGTCGGGGGGATGTTTTTGCAGGCAGGATGTTAGGAGCTGTCTTTATCTCTACAACTCTCGTTCTCTTTATTAACACCGGTGTTTTCCACTACACATATCTGTGGAAGCCTCTCTTTTCCATACCCCGCTGCAGGAGCATGCCTGGATCACAGATCCAGCCTGCAGCCATTCACTGAGCCCAGAGGGAGGCAGCATCTGGAGGCTCATCCGAACAGACCCCAGAGAAAGTCAGAACAAAGATGTGTGGTGGTGGCTCTTCATGGATGATGGACAATGTCTGAATCTCCAGTCCTTTGGGATTAGTTTTGCTAGGGGTGCTCTCCTTCCTCCCTGCCGGGCAAATACACACGGGGGGTGTGTGTGTGTGTGTGTGCAATCTCTGTCTTCCAGTACAGCGCTGTACGTGAAAGAGACGTTTTCAGCACCAGCTGGCACCTTGAGATGGCTTTTCCCATCACCCCTGTGCTGGGTTTGAGTCGGAAATGCTGCTGGGTGGGTGTAATTGCTACTGGCTGGGGTTACAGTCTCAGGCTCGTGAAACCTATGTTCCAGCAGAAAATACTCTAATTTCTGTGAATTAGGGGAAACCTGAGTAGCAAACTCTAACAATGTGTTTCATTTAATTCCTAAGCCCAGAACATTCCTGGGTTATTTTATCCCCTAGGTTCCCCATCTTCCCCCCTCAGTTGGGCCTGGCGTGGTGTGGTGGTTAGTTCCCCTTCCCTCACAGCCGCTGCCCTGTCTCCTCCTGCATCACCAAATAGTGCAGCCTTTGTGGCAGTGAAGATGAAACACTAATTATCCCACACTAATTATCCCGCCAAGGGTTTCTGTCTGCATCCAGTGTGCAGCATTGCTCGTTCCTCTTAGCTGTGATGTGCAACTCCTGTGTTGGCCTGTGCTCAGAGACCAAAGGGAAGGTAGCATATGGGTCACAGTGGATCCTCTGGTGTCTAGTAAATGTTGTTTGGCTCCAAAGTAACTCTGGCGGATTACTTGCTTTTACAAAACTGCTTATCTTCACGAAGCTTGCAGGGATGACCCAGCTCCTGCCTGTCAGAGCTGAGCTGCAACTGTGAGAAGGGCTCAAATGCTGTTAGGGAGAGTCTGAAAGACAGTGCGGTTGTGTATATCCAGTTTCTTTAGGAAGTGCAGCTAAAAATGGCAGCACTGGAGCAAATATCTCTTCTGCAGGGCTGAGAAGGAGGTGTAGTTCATCCTGGAAAGCTGCCGAGCTCCCTGTGTGGTTGTGACAGTTATTTCTAATAGGCAGGTAGGAATAGGCACCAGTATGGGCTTAGTAGCACAGGCATGCCTGGGCTTTTGTGGCATTGGCAGTGATTAAATGTATTTTCTGCTTGCTGTGGGGCTGGAGGGCAGATGCTGGTGTGAGAGAGGGTGGAGCTTAGGCACTTCACAATGCAGGTTTAATTTCCCCGTGCTCTCAAGAGGGTCAGAGTCACTGCAAAACTCAGAGAGGGGTGCCAAGGCTTAAATAGATGCTAATATCCTTGGCTTTGCTGCTAATGTATTAAATGCATGTGGGCAAGTTATTTTGCTTCTCGGTGCGTTAATTTCTTCCTGTGTATTAAACACAGTTAATGAGTCTGGCCTCTCACAGACGGCACTGAAATCTGCAGCTGGAGCCTGCCGCAGCAAGGGTCCTGTCCTGATACCAGCGCAGTTAACCGGATCTGTGGAGCAGGGGTCAGCTCCCCAGGCTCCCAGCCACCTCCTGGCATGATCCCACCCCGCACAGGGAAGCACCCATCCCTGGAGCAAGAGCTAGGTTCCCCTGGGCGTGCTGGCTAATTACAGGGCAGGGCACTCCATAAACAGGGTGAGGAGTGCCCTGCTTGTAATAGGAGCAAGTGAAGCTGCAGGAAGCAGTCTCCTGGGGGATGTATGAATTGGTGCCCCAGCCAGGCAAATCCCCACTACAACTCTGCTGGCCTCTCTGAGCTTGTGCAGCTTTGGGTGCTGGTCTAGGTTGTGCCTAGAAATAAGTTAGGCAGCTTTGTTTAAAAGCATGGGGACCAGGGGTCTTGAGGACTTATAGTATTGTGGTGTTCCTAAGAAGGGTCTGGTGCTGTGCCCCCAGATCTCCCATGGGGAAGGATCCACAATCAGTGCTTTGTAGGATCAGGAGGTATAAGCAAGGGACCAGAACCTGGGCAGGGCCTTTCCTTTCCTCTCTCTTCCTTTGCATCTTTCAGCTTTGTCTGTAGGCACGCCCACGAGCTCTTCAGGTGGTGAGGAGGGGCTCTGCTTGGTGCTGGTTCCACTGGGCCCACAGTGGCTTGTCCTGTAGCCCTCTGTTAGCCGGTGTGGCTCTGCTGCCGAGTGCTCTTCCCGAGCAGGAGCAGGGGAATCTCCTCTGCTCGGTGCCAGGAGCAAAACCACAGACCCACATGGCTGTGTGCAGTGCACCAAAAAGTCTTCCTTTAAAGGGATTCAGCCTGGGATTTGGCATCTTCTTGAGAAGAAAGGTAGGGGAGAAACTGCTGTATGGTCATCAGTGTCATCATACACTTGGTTAGCCCTGGGAAGGGGGTTAGAGCTTTGGGTGTTGCGGTAGCACTCGGTGTTAATGTGAGGCAGGGCTGGATACAGCCCTGATATAGGAGGAGAAGTGTTGGCTGTTGTCTAGAGGGCTACAGAGCTGCCATGGTACAGGAGTATGTGGCCTAGCAGCTGGTGTGCAGGGAGAGAGGAAGGAAGAAGAGGCTGCATCAGGTGGAGAGGATGGGTTTCTACAGACTTCCCCACTTCTGCTCCATTCAGATATTGTGTATGTGCTGCTTAAGTAATACTCAGCTCAAACCAGGCTGCCCAGTGTTTGAAATGGCAGCAGCTGTGGACGCCAACGCTTCCTCTCTGCTCTTGTGCTTTGCTGTCTCACTGGTGTTGCCGTATCTTGAAATTCTGGAGAAGCAAGTGGTTTTGTCATGCTGGAATATCAGTCTGGCCTGTCTGCCCCCCGTAGCAGATTGCCTGGGAACTGGTGATGAGAAATCTTATCTGGATCTTCTTGATGAACCTCTGAGGACAGTGTCTTATTTTGTGTCCCTTTCTTCACAACCTGGTGACCCCTGTTGCACACAGTCACCTCCAGCATACAGAGCAGCGGGAGAGCAGCAAATGTCAGGACAAAACTGGACCAGGGAGGAGGAATCGATAGCAGTAAATGTTCAGGGAATTCAGGCATTGACTTTCAGGTGTTGCAAGCACAGTTTGGCTAGGAGTCAAAGGCACTGACTGGTTAGAAATTCATCTGTGGGCAGCAAAGGCAGCGAGAGCAGGTGTCTCAGTGGATCCCTGTCATCTCTCCACACTGCAGTGCTTGCTCTTGCACTGATGCCCTCCAGATCTCCCTCACACAAGACCCGACACCAGCCTGCCTGCATCAAGTTATCTCCTAACTCAGCCTGGCTTGAGTAAATCAGCAGGACCTCACCCCAGCCTGGCTCCGGCTGTCTCCCAAGCAGCCAGCGCTGGTAGGGTGATACTGGAGTAGCTTGAGTCTGTGCTGAGGGGTTAAATGTGTCTGTTCTTGCTGCTGGTGAGCCTGCTCTCCGAGTCGAGGCACAGCCCGTGTTATACTACAATAGCAACATCCTTCCTTGGTGCCTCCTTCCAGAAAACCCACTTTAGACCCAGGGTAAGCTCCAAGTAGCATTTCTGCACCTTTTTTGGCATAGCCACACTTCCTCCCATGCACTATGGCTGCACATCCACCCAGGCAGTGTTGTAGCAGAGATACCTCAAAGCAGAGTGGATTTCCCTTGATTTCACCAGCCTTAGGTCAGGGCTTTCTGCAGATGTGAAAGAAACCCCAGTGTGTGGCAGCCCTGCCGGTATGCTCACACGGTGTCACGCAGATGGGGCAGCGCATCCTGTGACGTTGTTAGCTGAGATGCTGCTACCTGAATGTGCGGGTGTTTAGCCCACGTGAAAAAGTTGGTTTCTCCATCATCACATCAGTTGGCTTAAAGCCTCCAGCAGTCAAAGCTGACCCACTTTGCCGTTACACCAGGAGTGCAGCTGATCAGCGACTGTTTCCTGGCTGATGGATAGTAATTTATCTGCAGTGCACTCACAGTTTCCAACACTTGATTGCTTGCAACTGCATCAATTGCTTATATCCATTTCCCTCTGCAAATCTCAAGGGCTCTTCTCACTTCATAGAAGCTCTAGCTCCTGGGTGACTTGGACTTGAGCCTTGTAACGCAGGAATGAAGAGTGAAGAATTTCTGTCAGTCTTCTCAGAGCATGGTTACCAGTAATCCCCGTCCCAGAACAGCTCTGGGTTTGCTTTCTTCAACCTCAGATGCGATGACCCTGGGCTCCAGCCCTTTGGAAGGACCCTCCGTTGCCCATCTTCTTTCCTGGCAGAGCAGAAGGTTCAGCTTTGTGCTCTGTTGTATTTTTACCTTCCAGAGGGAAGTGAAAGCACCCAAGGTGGCTGCTGTGCTTCGTGGTGAAGCACAAGCTCTTCAGTATCAGTCACATGCAGGGTCACAGACTGGGGTGGAGGGGGTGCCCAGCCACCACGTTGTCATCTTGGCTGCTCAGTTGGAGGAGGGAAGGAGGACAGTTCCAATGCCTCTCTGATTTTTGGGAGCAGGTCTCTCAAGTTCCTTTTCATTATCTGGTCCTCAAATACCCTCCTTGTCTGCAGCTGGAGAGGGAGTAGCCCTGCTACTGGCCATCATCTGAAGAGGATACAGAAATGAAGGGATGAGACAGAGAAGGAAGAGGGAAACACCTGAGAGCGAGCTGTGATGAAGAGGCTGAATCAGGAAAGCAAACAAAAGTCATAAAGAGGAGTTCTGGCATCTGATTCAAAGTCCTTTGAAAGTGAGGGGAGAATTTCCGCTGTATTCAGTGGGTTTGAATTGGGTGTAGCGAGAACATTGCATCATTTGAAGACATTGCAAAATTGGGGGCAGCAGAGGGGAAAACACAGTCTTTGAATCAGAGACAGAAGGGAAACCTCTGTGGTCTGGAGAGCTCTTTAAGGATCTGGAAGAGCTGGTCTCGCTTGGCCAGGGGTTTCTTCAGGTGGCTCAGCACGTGTGCGGGAACCTATTTCAAACCGCGGCAGGTAAGAGAGGAGGGAAGTGGGGATGCATCCCTGTTGTGAGGGTGGAACACAGCCGCGTGTCACTCACAAATCTTTTCAGCTCTGGTCATTGTCATGGAAATATGGACAAAGATTTTAGCAAGGCTGAAAGTAGGGACCTCTGCCTGTGATGCTATTTTGGGCACGGTGGCAGCTCTTGGATCCCAGCTGGAGAGAATTAGGTTCCCCCTATATAACGGATGGCATTTGGGCACTTAACCACCTTAGTCTGCTCTGTGAATTCTAAGCAGCTGGGCAGGTTTGATACTATTCCGTGTGTTTTGGAGTGCCCTTTGAGATGGTTGTCTGAATGCACTGTGTATTAACTGCAGCTGATGGGCACGAGCCTGGATCTCACACAGGCACACGTGCCACGTGAGACGAAGCCCATGGGTGGCTCCTCTGTGCCAGCATGTTGGATTTCAAATGTGGCTCTAGCTTGCTTTCTGTAGGGACCCCCTCATCAGCTTTCATGCTGCTGCTCACCCTTTCCTTCCCAACTCCTGCTGTCAGGTATTTGCATGACCCTGGCTGCCTGTGTATCCCAAACTAGCTTGAGGTGCAGCTGCCAGTGCTGAGAAACAATGCCAAAACAAGTAGGTTAGGAACCTGAAGGGGATGTTTGGTGACCAAATCCTCTTGATTTCTAAAGGAAGGTGGATGCCAAACTCATCTAAGTTTCCTTCAACCTTTCCTCCCTTGTTCCCACATCTTGCAGTAACCTCTTGGATGTGCAGGGAGAGTCTAAGGCTTGGTTCTGTTCAACCCAGGACTGCAGCTATGTGTGCTCAAGTGCTTGTCTTGGCCTTTCCCTGCCTCAGTTTCCCCATCTGGACAGCAGTGGGGGGTGATAATGCTTGCTTCCTTTGATCTATGCTATAACTATATATATATATCTAAACTATAACTTCTCATAGAGTATGGGGCTTCACACTTCAGTGAGCAGTGTTGCTCTGGTTGGAGGCCTGGTCACCTGGAAGGTTTAAGATGAACTTTGCTGCATCCTGAGCAGTTCCTGGCTGTGCACTTGTGCCACAGACCTGCTGGTGAAGCAGTCTGTCGTGGTGCAGGTTGGCTGCTCATGGGAAGCTCTGTGGTGGAGCAGCAAGAGCAGGATGTATCACAGGATCAGAACAGGGGGTTGACAACAGGGTCCACCAACAGACCCCAGCAAGAGGAAGGAATG
Source organism: Tyto alba (assembly GCF_018691265.1). NCBI lineage: Eukaryota > Metazoa > Chordata > Aves > Strigiformes > Tytonidae > Tyto > Tyto alba. Next base: position 11,967,103 of record NW_024881281.1, on the reverse strand, counting down.
AGTCAGGCCCAGCATCTAGCCAGGAGGTGATGAGGCTGGAGACACCTACCTACAACATGCCTGAGGTCTACCTTAAGAGATAAGAAAACCTACTAGATAGATCTGGTAAGGACTGGGCTCCTTAAATGTAGCTGCTGGATCAGTGGGTGCATGGGTGGGGGTCCCAGGTGGGGCTGATCTGAGCGATTAATCCCTATTAATGCACTCAGGAGGGAATAGTACACTGCTAGGTGGTCTCTGTTTTGTTAGTGGTTGATGCCTGCTGTTGAACTGGTCTCTTTTTCTTTTCTCTTTCTAGCGCCCCAAACCTGCCAGTCAAGATGCCCAAGCCCAGCAAGGTGAACCAGGCCCTAGCAGGTAAGGATCCCCCTCTGCTTTTTTTTTTTTTTGCTCTGTCCCCATGGTTACGTGAGCAAGCAGTTTACCTTTCTGTGGCACTTACTTTCCTTTCTTACTTTTTTAGGAAGAGTCTGAAATGTTGCTGGCGTTTAGAGTTTTAGGCCCTAAGACTTTTCAGAAAGGCAAAGAGGGCGAATTTTGGGGAGAATGGAATGATCAAACCTTGGTAACTGTTTTTCTCATTAGTGCTGGTCCTGAGGCTCTCAAAATGACTGGGTTTATTTGAGGGTTGGGTATTCATCTTATTGTGTAGGTATGGATGAGCAAGTAGCAGTGGGGGAGCACATGGATCAAGCTCAGTGCTAGCTACTTTTTTTAGAGTCAAGGGGGAAGAGTGGTATGAGATGGTGTGTGGTTTTAAATGTGATTTTTTTTTTTTCTTAAAGTGGTTTTATTACAAAAGCTCAGGTGGTCTTTAGCTTAAAAAATGATTGTGCTGCCTCGTCTTGGGGAAAGGAGGGGGCAGAAGTTGAATCAGGCATTGTCTCCTATGGCAGCAGATTACAGGTTTGCTTGTTATCCTCCAAACCTGCGAATACGACACTAAATATACCCAAGGAGTGTGTCTGGGAGGGATGAAAGTGCCAGTTTAAAATGCTCCTTTTCAGAGTAGATTTGCCTGTTAAACATGAAATGGCGTTGCCTTGAAAACGACAACTCATGCTTGCAGCTTTCAGTGGAAGCGTTTCCATGCCAAAATCTGTCGGCGCGTTTGCTCTGTTTTGACTCAGCCAGCGCCAAACCACGGGGCCTGGTGTGGTGGTGCCTGCGGAAATGGGTGTTCTGCTGAGAGCAGATGTCTTCTCCGTACCCACACCGACTGTGCACGCGAAAGCTTATCGTAACGTGGTAACCCAGGGGTAGAGGAGTGGAAAAGACCTGATGTATGGCATTTTCTGGGGTTTTCTGTACCCTTTTCAGACACTACGGAGTACCTGTTAACCCTCTCCCCCCTCTGGCTCTTGTCCATGCATGGTCTGTTGAGGTTATTAACTCCTTGGACACCAAACTTTGCTCCCGAGCAAGTGGAGACAGTTACGTTCTCACTCTTAGAGAAAATAGTCACCACCTTATCCCAGGAAGCGTGATGGTGGTTGGTCTCCTCTCAAGCATCAGGCTTTACCCTGCCTAAAAGCAACCCCCAGGTTTGATGTTTCTGGTCGGATAATGTTATCACCATTGTGAAAACTGTGCCTTGCGTGTTTCTGTAGCCAAATGTGCGCTGCTCAAAGACTGAGTGTCCTCTGACAGCGTGCAGCCCATCTGTCTCCCAGTTAGCAAATCAGTCTCTGTGGAAATGATGTGTAAAGTCAAGCTCAGACCTTGTCTGGGTGGCTCACCTGAGGAGAGCTCCCCTTGCTTATAAAACCTCTGAATTTCATCCTCTGCCTGTTAGCGCTGACTGTGTAATTAGCTACTTAATCAAATAAAGGTAAATACAGTAAAGAACTGAAGAGCTCTGAATCCAGGCTGTCTTGATGTTGATAACTGTGATATTGTTCTATATGTGCAAGTCATGCACTGTTCATTTGGAAGAGGTGAATACACATGGTCCATTTATGCCCTGTAGTGTCATGTTTAGATACAAAGGGCTGCAGGAGAGCTCAGTAGAACAAGCTCTTTACTACCATTTAATACAGTGAAACAAAAAGGATAAACTTTTAATTGATATTTCTGTTGTTGGAGGCTGGGGTTGCAAAAGAGGGAATAATTACTCCTTTTAATAATCTTTAGCTCTCCACGAGACCGAGCAAGAGGCACGCTGAGTTGCAGGGGAGTGCGGAGCTGCGTGGGGGGCTGAGTGTGGTCAGCACAGAAGCAGCTCCCTGGGGCCAGTGTCTCCTGCAGATCCAGGACACAGCTTTGATCAGCACTGTGCTGCTTCTGCCAGGTGTGACAGACCTCAGAGGTGCAAGGGAGGAGAAAAATCTGGATTTTAGTCTGTCCTTAAAATCACATAGAAGCAGAGGAAAGATCGGGACAAGTTAATTAGCAAGTGAAAGGAAAATAAATCTCTGGGAACATTTCTGGTAAAAAGCAAGCAGTGGAGGTCTGGTAAAAAGGCCAAATTTTATTGAAACGTTTATTGGCTGGGTCTTTAGGGACACCTTCTTCCTCTCTATGCTCTGTTCTCTGTTTCCAGAATCTCTTCTGGGAAGTGGTATTTTGTTCATATTTAAAATCCTGCAGATGGTGTTTGAGTTACTTATTATTCAGGTTATTCTCTAACACACAGTCTGGGCCCCTCTTGTTCCTCCAATCCCCACTGCACGACTGCTTCCTTCGGCGTCAGTGGTGCAAAGACCAGGGGCTGGTGTGGGGGAGAGAGCAGTCTCAGATGTGAATGGAAGAAGGCTTTATTCTGAAAAGCATGTTCAGAAGTCTTGCAACCCTTGGTCTTCATCCCGAGGTGCCTCTTAGCAGCTTTGGCTCTGGTTTGAAGCAGGAGAGAGAAAGTCCCCGAATCTTGTGGGTGATCTCAAGGAATGCTGCAGGTGCATCGCTGGGATGCAGAGGGAACTTCTGGTAGGTATATAGAAGATGGGGGATCCTGCAGGTCTGAATGAGAAGCTGGGTTTTGTTTTTGTGGTGAGTGCCTGGGGTTTTGAGTGAGGGATTTGTAACACTGTCAACCCTACATCTTCTGAAAGCACCACTTAGGATCCCAAAAATCATGAAGCTGGCTTTAAAACCATGTTTTATACCAGAAAAAAAAAAATATTTTTCTTTGCTTTCTGCTGTTGTAATACTTCAAGGTGCATGTGGAAACTTGTCTTTTAAGCTTTTTCTTTCTCTCTGAGTATTTGGTTAGTATGGTGAAATGCCAGAACAGAGGTCTAAGCAATCTGTTGAACAACAGTGTTGCTGTTTAAGGATCAGCTGGACTAAGACCTCTCGGGAATAATGGAGTTTAGTTGGTGTGCCTTGGGGCTGGGGGGTGGGCTAGGCAGTCATGTGAAAGCCCTTCTAATACCATTTTTAAGATGAAGTCTGGAAATAAGCTTTTCGTTAAATGAAACCAAGTGCTTCTCATTTGCTGATTCCTAGAGCTGGGGTGTTTGGGAACACACTAACCCTAGTAGTGTTTCTGGTGGATATGATCTTACAAATTAGCAATGCTTTTCTGAAATCTCACGTTATTTGAAGGTAAGCTCTGCCCTTTCCTCTCTACCTGCTTAAATCCAGGACTGGAACCAAAGGCATCCCAGTCTGAGGTCTGGCACACACAGATCAGTAGCCAGAGCCGGTGACCGCAGGGGCATGTTAAGCTGGGTATGTGAGCAAGTGTGTGGTCAACGCTCATTACATTATGTAACGGCGTTTTTTCCATTCTCGGCTTCTGCACAGGATATTACAAAAGTCCCTTATTTACATGGCAGGCTGAGAAAAGCTGGTGGATGTTGTCATAGCTCCAGTGAAGATAATTTTACCCCAAGGAGTCGGTAGTGTCGTACTTCTGTTCAAATAGATGCTTTGAGCAAGAGGCTGTTCTCTGACTGCTCTGGCTGTGGTTATTGCATGTGTTCACAGGATTGGATCAGATGCCAAAGGGTGCTTTGCAAGGCTTTCTGTCTCTTCCCTCCTGCAGCCCTTGGAGGGAAGAAACCCAGTGGCCAATGGGAAGTGTGAACATATTAAATGACATTTTTCAAGCTCCCGGAGTAGCTAGTGAGCAGCAAGAACTTTTGCAGGAACGCATGGGTATACAAAGCAGTCTTGGTCTGGGCAAGCTTATCTTGTTACAGTTTGGCCCTTGCATATTCAGGTGAGAATTTATCCAGGTCCAGGGCCACATTTGTTCCTGACATAACTCCACAGATGCCTACAGCAAGTTCTGAATGAAAATTGTTGTGTCTGCAGGTCAGAATTGGAGAGTCAATCTGCAGATGTGATATGTGTCTGTGTATTGTTTTGGCACTTTGTATGAACACACACTCCCACGTAAGGCTTGGATCAGAGGAGATCCCTTACTGGGGACTTGTCACCAAACTTGTGGGAGGATTGTTAGATGCTGAGATTTCAAGTATTGTATTAGAATTTTAAAGGAAGCATTGCTGCTGGGTTTTGAGATGAGCCAGAAGAGCATTGTAACACCAGAACATCCCCTTTTTGAATGCTCTCTTGATTTGAATCTGCAGAAGATGATTCACTGTGTGTTTCTCCAAAGGCAGCAGCAAGTAAAAGTGAAAAGTTACCTTTTCTTGTTCGGTTTAAGATTGTCTGTGGGAGAACATTTGGTTGGGGCAATTTTCCTGGTCTCATGTTTGCCCTGTGCTGTATGTCTGCGTGGAGTTGTAGATGTGTTTGCAGCTCGTAAAATGAAAGAGCAAAAGTTCCTGTAATAGATGTTTATTTTCTTTGTGATGATTCATGATACTGGCAGGCAGTTTTGGACATGTTATTCCAGGTATGAGGGGCTGTGGTAGAGGGTAACTGAACTGAGCTGAGGTTCTGTGGCTTGTGCTCTTCATTTGGTCTGATTTTTTTGAAGGCAACATTTTGTCCTCCAAGATAAGGAGTCTCAAGTCAGTTCAGCCGTGTTCTGTCATGTTTGGGTTTTTTTTGGTTGTTTTTTTTTTGTTTTGTTTTGGGTTTTTTTGCTTTTAAATGGGCTCTGCATGGTAATGTTAGCAAGACTGTATTGATCTCTTAAGAAGAAAGCATTAATTTTGCATTTGCCTATCAGTCAGCTGTGCGTAGGCGGTGATAATCCCTGTTAGTCTTTGGACTTGCTTTTCAAATGTCAGTCTTTGCAGTCAGTGTTATCGCACTGCTTAGAAGCAGGGTTTTTTGGAGACAACTTTACCATTTCTGCACCAATTCTGCAGAATTGCATTTTGCAGCCTCGGTGGAGTCGTCAGGCTGTCTGAGATGATCTCCCCCGGCCATGGGGAGGTCCGGCATCTCACGTATTCCTCAAGAATATTGTTCCTCTGGGCTGTCTAATCAGCATGAGTTGGCACTGCTCTTCTGGGAATACCTATGATGGTCCTTTAACCTGCTGAAAGCAGAAAGTACCTGCCTGGTGCATGTGCAAGTGGCAGCTTTAGTGCTGTTGCTGGGCTTCAGGTGTTCAGTTGTACTCATTCAATAAACAAGTAGCTTTTGTTATGGGAATATTTAAGCTCTTCCTTAAGGCTCCCTGGGAGTAGTGAAGGACTAGGCTGGGGTTGAGAGCATGCAATAGTCTTGCAGTCTTTAGTTTGAGACTTAAAGGAAGTTATTTTAATTGTGAAATTTCTGGATCTGGTGTTCAGCTAGAGACTGTCTGGCTTGTATGGACCTCGGGGGCTCTCCTTGACTGTACCTGCCCTGTGCTGTCAGTAGGGTGAGGGCTACTGACTCAGTGTTTGTATGCTTTGAAGATTCCCCCAGTTTTGCTGCAGCTCCTGGGAGCTGGGGGGCTACACCTCAGATCTAGGTCAGCAATGATGGTACCTAATGAGGGGGATCCGCGGCTGCCTGATTTTCTGTTACTTATTTCCTTTTGGAAGCGTGTGGTTTCACCATGCGTTGGGCAGCCTGGTCATCTGGCCAGACCAGCTTTGCCAAAGGTTCTTGGGTAACCCTGGGGAAATTCTTTCATTTGTCTGTGCCCCTCTCCCCATCTTGTGAAACCCATTCTGTCTTCCTGTTCGTCCTTAGATGAGAAAGTTTTACTAAAAGCATCCAACTTTGTGTATCAAGAAAGGACTTGAACAGGTTCTGGAATATTTATTGTACTTGGACCTTACATGAAGGAAGCGCAAAATGCAGTTGGCACTGTGTAGGGATAGTTCTGTTTCTGGGGTGTTGCCACAGGCTTTGTGCAGGGGATTTCTAGTCACAAGGCACAGGATCTTGACTGGTTGCGTATTTGAGGCAGAAAACAGCCTTACCACTTGCACACAAAGCTGGCTGATGCTTCCCGTCACAACTCAATTTTCAGTCATGGTGTGAGCAAGGCATTTTTGTCCCGAACAAATGTGCTCTTCTATCTTCCTTTCCCAACCCAGCTGAACAGAAGCTTGAAAAAAGAAAATCCTCAAAAATCTCAGCTTTGGCCATGAATTACTGTGCAGGATACTGGCAAGAGTTTCCATAGTGTTAGGATGTGGTTTTGCATGGTCTACTGTCAGAGGTAACTTTTGGGAAAACACTGGTTTTTAGGTTGTCTGCTGTCAGTCTGCATCCATGAGCTTTTTTTTTTTTCTCATGTTCTGGCAATGGCTGTTGCAGGTGGGAAGTCACGTCTTGGGAAAGCAAAGGCAGGTGTTATCTTGAATGTGGGTTTAACAGTGATATGCTACCTTAGAAATGTTATGACTTGTAGCCGGCCTGTATTTCACAGGCAAACATCATTTTAGACCAGCATGATCAGTCCTGCAGCTCTCTGCCAATCTTACCTTCAGGGAATGGCTGTCCTTTTTTATGATTCGTTAGCTTTAACAAACTGCATCCCATGAACGCAGCCGACTGGGATGGGGGAGGCTGGGAATTGCATTGCAGCTGGGGGTGCTAGGTACAACTGGAGTGCCAAGGAGGAGGGGTGGGGTGGGGTGAGTGGGGGGCTACCACCGTGGGGCTCGTCTGGCAGGGGATTGAGTGGGGCAGCTCCAGCCCACGCTCAGCCCGGCCCTGCTGCGGTGTTGGAAGGCAGTTAAGCTGCACTCTGGGGATCAGGCTGGTGTGATAGCGTTGAAAATACGTAGCTTTAAGGGGAGGAACTGAGCAGGACCTTTAGGGGTTCAGGTGGTGCCCCTCATCCTTCAGGCCCCCAGGGTCAGGGCTGCTTCCAGGGCTCGGTGAGCGGGAGGAGTTTGCACCATAGCAGACTCAATGCCTGAGGAACCCTAAAGCCAAGGCAAAGAGGAAAGTTCTGTGCACACACCAGCACAGAGGGTCACGGGTGAGACTTGTGCCCATATTTCCCTGCTTTAATTTGCTGCCCAGGCTTCTCGCTCTGACAGCCTCTGGATCCTGTCCTTGTGCTGACTCTGACCCTGTTGCCTCTCAGATGTTTTATGTCCTCTGAACTAAGGGCTTGGGTTTTGTGGTTTTTTTGTTTTTTTTTTTTTTTTTTTTTTTGTTTTGTTTTGGTTTGGTTTTTTTTGTTTTAATTTTCTTTGAAAGGTTAAAGGTTTTTTTTTTTTTTTTTTTGGTTTGGTTTTTTTTAATGAATGTGTTTCCCCATTGTTTCCTTCCTGCATGTTGATCTCGTACCCACTGTAGGCATGACGGCTATTCTGATGTCAGCCGCTGGACTCCCCGTGCACCTCACCTGTGTGCCGCAAGCTGCCAGCACCCATAAAGCCACTAAAAAACACAGCTCAGTTAAGGAGGGGAGGAAAGTGTCCAAGAAAGGTAGTTCCTGCTCAAACTCTGATATTTGCTTCCATCTCCTTCTCTTTATCTCTCTACACTTGTTCTGCCTCCCTCCTTTCCTCTTGTCTCTCCCCCCACCCTCTTGGCTCTTCTGATTTGACTGATGATGTTCGTCCCACCAAGGGGAGAAGCAGGACGTGTCTCCTCGGGCCTGCGTGGTCTCTGACAGGCTGTAAAGTAAGATGATAAAGTAGACCTGGTCCCGTGGTAGCTCTGCCTGTTTCCGTCGGTCATGAAAGCTGGAGTAGTCCGGTTGTTCTCTGTGCGTGTCAGAGACTCCTGCAGCCTCCCGCATGGCCCCCCTACACCCCCTTGGGGACCCCTGGGTGTCCGTGTTCCAGGACCTTCTCTGACTCATTGGTGGGACAGGTCTGGGAGCTGAGGCACCATCAAGGAGAGCATTTAATCCACACGTGCTCTCAAGAGAAGGTGTGCTTGTGAGCCATGCTTGTCACACTTGAGTCATGGGATGAGAAGGCTCTTCTGGACAAGCAGGCCCCTGAGTCATACAGGGCTTTTGAGGTTGAATTACAGAGGATTTGTTGTCTCCACCTTTGTCTGGGGTGAAAGAGCGGAGCTCTCTCAGATGGGCGTGCCCTGGCAGGAAGGGCTGAGTTACTCCAGTTCTCCTGCCAATCCGAGCCACCTCCAGGGCAGGGCCTTCATTTCTCCTCTTCATATCTCACTGGCATCCTGCACCCTCACCCTTGCAGAGTCTGTGGGCTCCTGATGTACAGCCTGGGTCCCCTCTGTGTGTAGCAGCCGTGAGACTCTGCAAGGGTAGGTGTGAATCCAGCCTGGTGCAGCTTTAGAGGTTGTTTGCTAAACCCTGGCACGAGTATCTTGGGGTGGTCAACCACCACCACCAAACCTAAGGTGCTTCCCCCTTCAGATAAATGAAGGGGAGACTAGAGGTGGGAGGGTGTTCAACGTGGAGATGCTTGTCTTTAAGAAAGAGGGAAGAGGCCCCTGGCTCTCTGGGGAGTTTGTTGGTGCCAGTGTCTCGCTTCCCCATCAAGCACAGACTCCAAGGAGAGCGGTCGAAACCCGACCGAAGGAAGCAGGAAGGTTGTTAGAAAAATAGAAATGAAACGTGGAGGGAGATATCATGCGAAAATGCATTTTGGAGGGAGCTGGGAGGAGGAGATGCAAATGGCAAGAAGGAGGGAGAGCAAATGTGGAGTAGGATGTGTGATAGAGGGGGAGGAGAAAGCAGGGGGCGGCAGGAGAAGCAGCAAAGAACAGGAGGAGCAAAGGAAAATGGGAGGTGAAGGAGAAGAGCCGAGTGGAGGTGGGTGGCAGAGGGGCTGGATGAGGATCTCGCTCGGCAGAGCCAGCTGGCAGGGCGGCGGGGTGATGCGGCTCCCGGCGCGGGCAGCACCCGTGCAGCCCTCCGCAGCCGGGGAGGCAGGCTGGGCGGAGGGGCTGCCCTGGAAACGGAGCTGGGCAGCAGCCAGGCCCTCCTGAGGAGGCATTGCTCTGCCCCTGTCACTGGGGGAGCCCGAAAAAACCAGAGAGCCGGGCCTGCCATCGGTGTTGCTCACCTGCTGCTGGTTAATGACATGAAATTAGATGTATTTAGGGCAAGGGGTGGCCGCAAACGCACAGCCCTGCTCCTCGGCAGTCCCCCTCGCCCCGCAGTGCTGCTGGCCTCTCCTTGGCGGGGTCTGTTGGTGTGGGGCTCAGCACCCAGCCCCTCCCTGGCACGAAGGGGACGCGGGTGCAAGCAACCGGGCCACTTGTAAGAGCGTGATGTTAATAGGAGGGTACATCTTGTGACTTCGGAGCAGGGTGGGGAGGGCAGCAACGCAGAGCGGGAAGCGGGGCAGGTGAAGGGGACGGGACGTGGGCTGGCGGGGTGAGAGCCACACACACGGTGTTAAGGAATCTGCCGGGGGAGCAGAGGGGGTGGCTGTAGCTGCACCGGGTGTCACACACACCCCCCCCCCCAGCAACACCTCTTCCTCCATGAGGTGCCGGTTCCCCAGCGCTCGCTGCAGCACCCGGGAGCACAGGCGTGTCGCCTGCTGGGCGGCACCTTGGCCGAAGGCTGGGTGTGCTGGCGCAGGGCTGGCACCCATCTCGGCCCCCGGCGGGGGTCTGGGCAAGTGGCTCAGCCCCGGGGCTGTGCCCGATGCCAGCCCCGAGAGCCGGGCTGCCACCTCCCTGCCAGCTCACCAATGCCATCTGCTGGGGCCAGACACCTCTGGAGGAGCGGGGAGGGGACACGACAGCCTCTGGGGAAGCGGCACCAAGCAGCTCCTTCTCCCATCTGGCACGGCAGGATTTGTCCCAGCTGTCCTCGTCCTGCTCAGGATGTGCTGCAGAGGGGACACTGCCAGCTCTGCCCTTTCTGACGCTGACTCCTGAGAAGGGAGGTGCCTTTCTACATTTTAGATTGCTAAAAATCCCCCCTCTTGTTTTAGAAATTGGTGACCCCCTTTTGCTGCGGGCAGGGATGCCAGTCCTGCAGAGTGCATGAAGAGGGTGCTCAGTCCCTCCTAGAAGCAAGTCGTGTTCGTACAACACCCCTCCAGGCTCAGGAGCATTGTTCTGCAGTGAAAGTACTGAGCCTGACTTTTGGCCAGGCTGTTCTCTTTCCCTTTACAGACCCTGAGGCTGCCAGCCAGCAGAGATGGGCCTGTTTTGCGCCCTGATTTTCTGCATCGTTTGCCCTTTCCCTTCGCATACCCCTCTAGGATTTTCCATTACTTGTGAGAGCTGTGCATCCAGGCACGGGCCCGTCAGTGCGCTGACTGCAACGAGCTGGTGCCAAAATAGTTGGGGGTGGGCTCAGCGTACCCCTGCCCAGCCCCTTCTTGCTCCCTCCTGCTGCTGCAGACCCTGGCCCCACACGGGTTTGAAGTAGCATTGACAGAATTGCAGCCAGCTTGGCGAAAAGCTGCGTTACGTTAAACAAAAGCGCTAACTTAGTCAGGCTTCATTAACGTTGTCGCTGTTCTGGCTGCGATGTCTCTGGCACAGACACGTGCTCCAGGTTTCGGGGAAGCCCTGCTCTCTGGGCAGGCACTCTCTGATGCTGGCCCACAGCCTGGCAGCGTCCACCACCCCGATGGGTCGGCGCTGGGCTTCCCGGGGCTGCCGCCGTGCGCGCCTCGGGCGGGCTGAGACCCCACCAGCTCCCTGGGAGGGAGGTGAGCGGCTCGGCCGGCTCTCTCCGAGCGCTGCTGTGCTGCTCGGGCACGGAGCTGGCACCACAGGGCTCCCCTGCCTTCCCAGGGCCCTTGGGAGGAGGTGTTGGTTTGGGTCTGGTGTGCCGCGCATTACCCTCTCCGCTGATGGGACCACCATCCGCTTTTCCCCCGGGCTTGGAGGTTTCCCTGCGCGTCCCCTCTGGGACGGGCAGTCGCAGGCGGCGCGATGCGGCACAGGGGGAGGGGAGATGGCCACGCTTGTCCTTCCCAGCCAGGCAGGACAGGATCTGGCTAGGCAGCAGGAATAATCCCAGCTGACTCCCGTGGCTCCCCATATGTCTGTCCAGCCGCAGCTGGGTCTGCGGACCGAGCCAGTGCCTGTGGGATGGGTGGGACTGGGGAGTCCTTCGGAGTCGGGGCAGCTGGCTGCTCCCGGGGGGGGACCATCTGCTAAGGAGACCGGCTGCGATAACAGGGATGCTCTGTGCCATGACCAGAGCAGCTTGGTCATCCTGCTGAAATGCGAAATGTGGAAAAACCTGTTTTTAACGCCAAATGTCCTTTCACCTTTCTGATCTCTGGACAGCCCTCTTGGGGGGTGAGGCCAGTAGGTGCAGCCTTTGCAGGTCCAGGGAAGAGAGGGCAGAGGTGATCGGCGTTGGGTGACTGTCCATGACAATAACTAGAAACAACCTGTGTCTGGCCTGAATAGGGTATCAAAAAAAGAGCCTGCTGCTAACCATATGGCTCATTTTGGGATACAGAAGGAGGCATGTTACTGCTGCAAGCATTTGGTTGCCGAGCAAGGATTCAAAACACATTTGTTAAATGTTGCCCATAGAAAGCCTTTGCTTCAGCAAGCAACTTATTATCTACAGGGAGGAAGGGGAAGCATTAAAAAAAAATTGTTGTTCCTTTCTTTGCAAATGAAAGAATGGTAAACATTCTTTCACATCCCAGATAAATCAGTAGGACAGCGTTAGGCCAGCTGATGATAAATGACAAGTCAATTCTGCTACTGCATTTTCAATCTGCTATTGAATCCGGAAAACTGTGGGGACTGAAACAGGCTTTGATGATCCCAAGGGACGGCTAGAACAAAGATTTGGAGGCAAACTCTTTTATGAAGCATATGGGCCAGCAAGGAAGTGATTCATGTGCTGAGGCGTACGTGGCTCGTGCCGTGGCGGGTGCTGTGCCTCCCAGCCTTCTTCTGGCTCCCCCCTGTGCTGCTGGGGTCTGGTCTGCCAGATGTGCTGCTCTGCCCAAGGAAGTGCCTCTCTTTGGAGGCAAGGAAGGCTGTGTGGGCTTCGCTACCCTTACTGAAACCAAGTTCTCAGCATGAAAATGCTTCTTTGGGACTGGGCATTCAAATACTTGCAGCTGGGGACAGTTTTTCTTCCTGGTCATCTGGGCTCCCTGGCCCTGTCTGTCTCCAGGCAACCTTGGTGGATCTAAATGCATCAAAGCATTACCACAGCGAAGTGACAGGAACAGATCAGAGATGCCACAATGCAAACCCATCAGGCAGGGGTTTCCTAAGGATGGCTGAGGGCTGCATCACCCTCTTCTGCTTGTCTCATTGCCCCAGCCCCATCCTAATGCCAGCTGGTGAGGTGGTGCAATGCCATTTGCTTTGTCTGAAATCCCTACTGTACCCCATAGACTCTGCAAGAGCTTTCTTGTCCTCGCTCTTGCCCAGCTCTGCACCAAGAATTTTGTCTCCTTTCACTGATTTGATTTGAATGAGCCTGACCAGTTCTTGGGCAAATAATCTCTTTGTTTCTCTGAGCTGCTACAGAGGAAGGAAAGTCAACAGCGAGAGAAATGCTGCAGGGAAGGAGTGTCCTCCACCATCCTGAATGAGGTGAATTGCTCTAAAATTGCTCAGATCTGCTGTGCAGGTGGGAGCAGGTGAGCTGGGGCGTTCTGCCAAGTACCAGGCAGGCGCTGCTGCTGGTCTAACACACCCTCTCTGCTCGCTTCCCTCGCTGTCTTCACCACCTTGTCTGTGCACCTTTTTGGCATTGCTTTCTGCAGCCCACAGCCAGAGGAGACAAGAAGGTCACTTCAAAAAGAGCCACCTGGGAAACAGTTCAGGTGGAGGAGGACTTGGTCAGCCTGGCAGGCAGCACGGGATCCTCGGGAATGAGAACATGGTGGTCATCATCATTGGGTGCTCACGGAAGGGGTTACCGTGGCTAGCACACTGACCTCTCCAAAACCTGCAGAGCAGAAGAAGCTGAAGCCTCCGTCTCCTGTGTGACCATGAAGGTCTCTTGCGGTTGCAGACCAGAGCCTGGTTCCAAGTGCCACTCGTGGGAGGTGCCACCCTGTTTGCCCACCCGGGGCAGGGACATCACGGGGGGCTTCAGGCACAGTGAGTGCCGAGCTGCGCTCTGACAGCGAGCTGAGACAGCTCAGACGGATCGATGCGAACTTGTTCCTGGCTGGCAGCTCTTGATCCACTGCGTGCAAGCAAGGTCCCAGCAGAGGGGACTCCTGGAGCCATTTCTCTCCTTTGGAAAAGACAAGACAAGGAGACGTGTTGCACGTGAGATCTGGTGATGAAGCCTTGAAACAGTTTCTGGCACTGGCCTGAGAGCCGGAAGGCTGGGGCTCGCCCAGGCTCCTGTTTGTCTCCTGCTCTTCTTGTGACAGTTCTTGGAAATGCTTTTTCAGGGGATTTTGGCATGCCCCCGAAGTGGAAAACAACACCTGCTTCCGTGTTGCACTTTGGCTTAAGGCATATTTTATCCAGTTACCACCTTCCTGGCTCAGGGTCTCCAGAGAGTGATCCTGCAGCCCTGCTCTGCCTGAGATGTCAGGCATCTCTCCTGCCTGGCACAGGCACTCAGAGGGAGCATCCCTTCACCTCCTGGGCTCCTTTTCTTGCTCTGTGTGCTCTGTCATCCCTTCCTCCTGCTACAGCTGCCAGAAATCATGTGCTTTAGGACGGCCAGGAATCCCCTTCTGAAAATAACTGATCTTAATGACTGTGTTTTCATTTAGGAGAGTTCAGCTCCCGCTTCATCAGTCTTCCTTAGCTAAATGATTTTTCACCCATGTTAGTGCTCTGCCTTATTCTCTTCTGTTGCCCTGAGCTGGCTTGTCTGCAGTCAAAAGGCATCTTTTCCCTGGTCACATCTCACCCAGCTGTCTGTGCTGCAGGGTGACCTTATGTTCTCTGTTGAGGTGCTCCCATAGCGTTAGCCGCTTGCAGAGCTGGCATTCGGGGCAACGCAGGGCTCCTATGTGATACAGGATCTGTGCCATCCAGGCCTTTGCCCGTTTAATGACACCTGTGGCATGTGAACAGTCCTCCCTTCTGCTTCACCATGTTGGCCTCTACCATGAAAAGGGGTTATCCAGAAAACAGCACCCACCCCTTCCTGCTGGTGACAGACATTGCTCGTTTTTGGGGTGGCAGAACAGTTCGGTGCTGGCTCCAGCGTGGCTATCTCTTGATGCACAGCTTCTTCACCCACAAAGGCAATGCCTGTGAACCCTCCATCATCCTTGAAAGCACCAAGCAGATGGGGAGGGCTGCAGATGCGTGTCGTGCAGGTACACCCCCAGCTCCGATGCCCGGCTGTTGCACGTGGTGGTGCTCTGTGTCCGCCTGGGAGCGTGGAGTTTGGAGTAGCGGTACCCTTTGTGTCAAACCACAGTCATCCTACGGCAGCTTAGAAATGAGCTTGAGAGCAGAGCTCTCTGGGGCAGTGTTGGAGTACAGCTCCCTCGCGAGGCCCTGGGGTGTCGGGCATGGGTGCTTGTGGCCTGTCTGGCTGCTGCTAGCGTTTCCTTCGCTCCCCACTCTCCCTCCTGGCTCTGGCCGGCTGGGATGGAGGATGGGGGAGGAAGAGCTATGCCTTTGCTGCCCTGTTTGTCACAGCACTGCTTTCCCCTCACCTCCCCCAGCAGTAGATTGAGGAAGGAAGGGCGAGGTTCCCCCAGCCAAGTGACAGGTCTCTCTTTTGCCTCCTGCCAGGTGGAGTCATAACATCACTTGTGCAAATGTTTCCTTTCCTAGGCTGGTGGAAGAGCCTGGCAGCCTCCGTGACGGGCCTGACGACCGGTAAGGAGCTCATCTCCTTTCGCCTGGGGCTCGGAGGCATGCAATGCTCACTGGCTTAAGCCAAGCCCAGCTGGGCAGCTCCAAAAGCACGGGCTGGGAGTTGAGGCGACCGCTCGGCATTAACTTGCTCTGGGTGTTATGTGAAGTTTGTTGCTTCATCCCATAACACCTCTGTGGGATCCAGGCTGCTGGTGCCGGTGGGCTGCTTGGGTGCCCGTGCCTAGGTGGATGGGGACCAGGGACTATATTTAGGAAAATGTGAAGATATCAGTGTTGTGTGCTGCAAATAGGGTACCTGTTAGAAAGCTGGTTTGTTTTATATACCCTGTGACTTGCACCGTGTCTTGCTGGGCTTGAATATGTGGAAGCTCAAGAGAAAGGCCACTGTTTTGTGTTAGGGACGTGAGGCTCGTGCTGCCATACTCAAAGCAGGGCCTGAAGCGCAGTGTCTTGCTGGGTCTCCTTGCCAGGTGCCAGCTGAGGTGATGTGGGAAAGCCTTTTCTTGTTTGACAACACAGATGATGCAATCCTCTCTCTCACTGAGACCGTAGTGTCCTTGGGTTGAGGTTTGATCCTAGCTGGCTTCTGGGTGTGCACAAAGCAAGTCCGGCCGGGACCGGGCTGGAGTCGCCTGGGGTACGTGTGGAGAACTGGAGCACGGCAGCTGCAGGCGGACCCCTGGGTGTACAGCACAGGGCACCAACATCGGCCAGTGGGTTTGGGATCCCATCTGTGGTGCTCACGGTTGTAGTGGTAGCCATTTCTGACAGCAAAGCCTTTTCGGGGCTTGTAGAGATCAGTTGGAGCAGCTTCTTCTCCCCCTCTAACCCTAACCTTTCTCCTTGGCATCCTGGCCAGTGACTTCCTTGTCTCCCTTCTCTCTAGCTCACCCTGCACGTGTCTGTCCTATCTCACAGCATGTCTGATTTCTTCTCCTCTTTTTCTCGACTCTCTCCTTGTGCAGCAACACCAACCGAGCCAGAAGCAGTGGTGAAGAAGTACCTGGAGGAGCTGAAGGGCACTCCGGCTGATGAGGTGAGAGGACAGTGAAGCAACTCTAGCTTGCCCAGCGGCCCGTTCACCGGGGTGCTGTGAAAACCACGGCGATGCTTCGGGACCACCCTTCCTTGAGCATCCTGTGTGGTAGACACTGCTGCTCGCAGTGCCACCGTTGATGCTAGGTGGAGAGGCCTCAGCACTGCCTGGAGCCCACATGTGGTAACTGGTGACTTGTCCTCGTCCGAGGACCGACAGAAAGCACGGTGTGGGTTGAATAGCTCAGCCTGGCCATGCCGCCCCGTTTCCCTTAGAGCTGGCTGCAGGGCCCGGGGTGGAGGAGGGAGTTTGGCTTTGGTCTCCTCTCAGGGCTCTTATGGGTCAAAACTACAGAGATCAGAACCCTGCCCTGGAGCTGCTCTGCAGAGGAGCAGGGTGTAGCCATACTGGGTGCCCGGTCACCCCCACTGATGGCAGCTCCCTTCCTGGGCTGGCCAGGAGGTGGTGGAGTGGGGCGATATCAGCCAGGTAAGGAAACCTGTCTCTGTGCCCTTAAACCTCAAAGGGGGGAAGGATTCAAGCTGAAGGCAAATCTTCCTGAAGCATCTCCTTGCTCACTTCCTTGGTGGGTCAGTCGTTACAATCAGCCTGCGCTTGCGCCACACGGTGGTTTTCTCCTTTGTGTCTTGCACTCCAGGACTGTATCATCTGCATGGAGAAGCTGTCCTCCCCCTCAGGTTACGGCGACGCCTGTGAGGGCAGCACAATCAAGGCAGAGACGGTTGGTCGTCTGACGAACTGCCAGCACTCCTTCCACATGCTCTGCGTGCTGGCCATGTACTCCAACGGGAACAAGGTACCGAGCTGG
Source organism: Tyto alba (assembly GCF_018691265.1). Lineage (NCBI taxonomy): Eukaryota > Metazoa > Chordata > Aves > Strigiformes > Tytonidae > Tyto > Tyto alba. The sequence continues at coordinate 11,950,241 of NW_024881281.1, read as the reverse complement.
CCCAGCCCCACTGCGTCCCCTGCGCCCGGGCGAGGTGGCTGTGGAGCTCTGATGCCTGCTCCTCTCGCCTCGCAGGATGGGAGTTTGCAGTGCCCTTCTTGTAAAACCATCTACGGAGAGAAAACCGGTACTCAGCCCAAGGGGAAGATGGAGGTCTCCACTTTCCCCCAGTCCCTCCCTGGCCACAGGGACTGCGGGACAATCCAGATTGTGTATCACATCAGCAGAGGCATTCAGGTGAGTGCACAGCAGGCTCGCAGGAGCGGCTGCTGCCGGATAGCACAAGCTGTGAGAGCCTCCCAGGAAGGTATTGGGGTCCGGTTGTTGCAGTAGCTCAGATGGAGTCCATTGCATGGCATTAACAGAAAGGCTCACTAAAGCCTTCGGCCACACGCGATGAACTGATGCTGAACTTATACTTGGTTACGTGAAGGGAGGCCACGACACTGCAGCATCCTGTGAAAAATAAGTTAGCCACATCTGTCAGCAGAAGCAGCATCTTTGAGATAAGAAAAGGAACAGTCAGCCTAGAGACAGAGAAAGGATCCAATGAGGGACAAGAAGACCCCGGACCCAAATATTACTATTGAACTGAACCATCACGTGAGGAGAGGGGCACTTAGATTGTAAGGTTATAGTTGTCCAGGGATTTCTTCGTTCAGAGTCCCTCTCCAGAGGCACCCAGCTCGAGGTGTTTTTCTGCTGTGCCATCTGAATAAATTATTTTTATAAGATTTGATGCCTGAGACTGCTATGGGAAATCTGGGGTAAAGAGATTTCTTTAGCCCAGTGCAGTACCTGCTGGCAGCCCATCGCTGAGCAGCCTGAGGTGCCTGGAGGCAGGGGCTGCACTGGCTGTTCCTCAGTGCGTGGGTTGACTTGGGTCATCCTGCTGCTGAGGGATTGTCCAACTCGTATGAAGAGGGATGTGTCCTTGCCAAACGTCTTCTCTGTTGCAGGGCCCTGAGCACCCCAACCCTGGGATGCCGTACACGGCAAGAGGCTTTCCTCGCTATTGTTATCTACCAGATAACGAGAAGGGCAGAAAGGTAAGGTATCACACCCTGATAACGTGACCCTTCTGAGGTTGTCTCTTGGCCCTGCGTTGGTGGGTCGGCACAACAGGGTGGCTTTTGGGAGCCGTCCCCATGATGCTAACCAGCTGTTCTTGATAATTGTCCATGTTGTTTGATCCTTATGTGTATTTGTAATCCCTCTGCCCATGAAGATCTCTGCTGCTCCTTCACAGCTTTGACTGTGAAGACTTGCTCTCCTTAATCCCTTTACTAAACAAAAGCCCATCTGATCTTTTGGGAAGGCAACCCTGGCCTGTCCCAGGCCAGACAGTTACAAGAGTTTGCACTGAGGACCCCTGATCTCGGAAAGTCCAGCTGCTGGTACTTCCCATCCCGGTTTCCTCTGGGTGTGTGTGTTTGTCTCAGTTTGTGCCGGTATTTTTCAAGTCCTGGAAGCCCAGCATGTGTACGGAAGGGCCCTTCCCATTAGGGGCACCACATGGGTAACTGGGGAGGTGATGGAGATCCCTCCTCATGCTGGGATCTTTGGTTTCCTCCTGCTACGGCAGGGATTTAGGTTGTCAAGCTTCTGGCCAGCTGCTTTCATGGCTCAAGTCTCCTACCTGCTGAAGGCCAGCTTTGGTTCTTCTCTTTCCACCTCTAGGTCCTGGAGCTCCTGAGGGTGGCCTGGAAGAGACGCCTGATTTTCACAGTGGGCACCTCCAGCACCACTGGCGAGAGCAACACGGTGGTGTGGAACGAGATCCACCACAAGACCGAGATGGACACAAACCTGAGTGGCCACGGCTACCCCGACCCCAACTACCTGGACAATGTGCTGGCGGAGCTGGCCGCGCAGGGCGTCACCGAGGACTGCCTGGGACAGTGAGCCGGGGGGGGGCGCCCGGCTGTGCCGCGCACGCCTCGAGGGGCCCACCCACTGCACTTATTCCTGTTGCCTTAAGTTCCTGTGTCTGACCACCCGTCACACTGAGCAATAACACTGTACCGCGGGAGCCCTGCCTGCTCTTTCCAGGCTCTTTTTTGGGGAGGGAAGGATATTTTTGTAGAAACTGCACTTGTGTCTCTGGATGGGCTTGATGGCCGCAGCCAGGACGGGCTGGGACAGTGGTCCTGGGGTGACAGGGATCCCCTTGTGAAGACAGGACCCTGCCCTGGTAATGCCTGGGGACAGGATGGGGAGAGGGGAGCGTCTCACTCCCACTAGGCCACCTGGAAGGCAAAGGAGGGCCTCCCTCCTACCCCCTGCAGCTCCCTGTCTCTGAGGCACCGCTGGGAGCGAAGCCTCCCGCCCCTGTATCTCTGCTTGGATATAATAAACACTTAATTTCCACAGCGAGTCACTGCTTTGCCTTCCAGCTGCCCGATGGCTTGGGGTGCCTCCCCCCTCCGTGGCTCTCTCTGGGGGGCCAGCCCGCTCCGCAGAGAGGGGGGGATGCGATCCAGCCGGGAGAGAGGAGGGAAAGCTCAGCTCTGCTGGAGGGACACAGATCTCTGCGGGGGCAGGACACGGGCGCTGGGCCCTGGGGTGAGGGGTTGCAGCCTCTCAGTGCTTCACCAGCCAGAACCCGAGGGTCTGTGGCCACGGTGCCAGCAGAGGTGACCGGCAGTGTCTGTCCTGGGGGGAAGTGGCAGTCCCCTGCCCTTGCTGCGAGCTGCCCTCCCTGCTCCTATCGTCCTGCAGTCCCTTCTGGCAGGGCCTGCCCCTCCTTCCCCCCCTCTCTCCGGTGAAACCGGCAGCAGCCTGGGGGTTGTTCGCGCCCGGTGAAGCCTCTGCGGGGAGGAGGCTGTTGCGCTTTGTGCTGACTGCTTTGTGCTGCTGCTGCAGGGAGTGCTGGTGCCCCCAGCCGGTGACAGGCCCCCGTCCTCCCCTGTCAGCGGGGCGGGGGTGGCAGCGATGCTGCAGAGCTGCTCTCGGGGCCGGCGCACACTCCTGCACCCTGCGCTCTGCCTGCTGCGGAGGGGAAACGCCCCCGATCCTGATGGCTTTGCTGGACCTTGTCACCTGGCAGCTGAAGCCTGCTGAAGACCTGTTTCTGGCTGTTCCCAAGTCCCAGGAGCTCTGCCCGTTTTAAATCCCTTTGGCACATCAGAGGCTCTGGTGCCATCTGCCATTTCACCTCCTTCCTGGGAGATTCGGGACGTGGCTGTGATTCACAGGAGCTCTGTCTTGGCGTCCTCCTGGGACCAGCGTGTCCTGGATCAGCAGAGAGCAACTTTCTTTCTGTCATGCCAATATGAAAATGAAAAGGTTTTTTTGGAGTTGTCAAGGGCTGGAGCCTTCCCCTGTGTCCATCTTGTGTTTGCAGCCTCCCGGTTGCCCTCTGCTGCAGGCTCTAGAGAGAAAACCCTCGAACAGCCAGCAAAATTCAGGGGTGCTGCAGGAATGGAAGCTCCCTGGGAGCAGCAGGCACCGAGCTCTACAGAAATGGGCCGTGTCTGCACCTCTCATGCCCTGCTTGCGAAAGGGAGCAGTTTCGAGTTCAAACCTCAGCTTTCCAGCCCCAGATCGTGTTCTCCCAGCAATCAAAACAGTGATTTGAAGTGAAAATTGAGCAGGGTTCATCCAGCCCTGTACAAAGCAAGAATTTCCTGCTGAGTGTCGCCCAAGGCATCTTTGACAAACGCCCCTGTGCGTGAATCAGCTGGAACCTCCCCAAGTCCCGGCTGGTCCAGGAACTGGGCACCGCGGCGGGAGCTGGGCAGGCTCAGCGCCTCGTCCCTGGCTGTCACGAGGACACGAGGCATCTCCTAAAATCCTCATCACGTCCGTGCTGAGCCCCGAAAACGGCTTAGCCCCCGCGGTGGGGGGATGCAGGCGGCAAAGGGGTGGGAAGCAGCAGAGCCGGGTGCTCGGGCATCGCGGCGCAGGGGGATGCGACGAAGCGGGTCCCTCTCTGCCCGGGGGGGCAGCCAACTGAGGGGGAAGGTATCAGAGCTGGCGTGGGTGAGAGCACAACCGTGATGCTGCGGTGCTGGGAGTGGACAGAGCCCCAGAAGTGCTTATAATGCTACCAGACGGGTCTGACTGAAAGCCTTGGGTCCCCCTGGCCCTGGCTGGAGACCCCCGGCAGGCGTTTCTCCCTTCCCGCGGCTGTGCTGGCTCATTTGCAGCAGGGGGGTTATTATTAGCCGAGCCTTGACCCCACAGGTATGTTGGCCCTGCATCCCAGTAGCGAGTACTGGCAGCTGAAACTGTGACTCACCGTCCCCTGCGTCACCCTGCCTTCCTTGTCCCACCGCTGGCACCTCACCGGGGAGCCCAAAGGAGGGCTCTGGGGTGGCACAGGGGGGGCTGGCGTGTCCCCGTGGGCGTCTGCTGCTGGCGGGATCCCTGGGGCAGGTATTGCTGGGTGGGAGGAGGGAAATAAAGCAGGGACTGGAAGAGGGAGGAGGGATGGAGCCTGCAGCTGCACCAGTTTTTCCCCTTTGCAGCTGGGCTGTGTAATCTTTGAATGCCCGATTTCCACTTAATCTGAAGGAGTGGTCCCCGACCTTTCAGGGAGGGGGGGGGGAAAATCCCCTCCCACACAGGAGTGGGCAGCCACTGCCCTTGGCAAACACTGAAGAATCATAGAATCTTATATAATCTTATATCATAGATCGAAGGTCTCTTAGAAGGGACCTTAAACATCACCCAGTGCCCCCCCCAGCCCCGGGCAGGGCCCCCTTCCCCCAGCCCAGGGGGCTCCCAGCCCCGTCCAACCTGGCCTTGAACCCTTCCAGGGAGGGGGCAGCCACAGCTGCTCTGGGCACCCTGGGCCAGCGCCTCACCCCCCGCACGGGGAAGGATTTCTGCCTTACATCTCACCTAAATCTCCCCTCTGTCAGTTTAAACCCATCACACCTCATCCCATCCCCACCCCCTGACCCAGAGTCCCTCCCCCCCTCTCCTGCCCCCCCTTTAAGCCCTGGGAGGCCGCTCGAAGGGCTCCCCGGAGCCTTCTCTTCTCCAGGCTGAACCCCCCCAACTCTCTCAGCCCGGCCCCCCAGGGGAGCTGCTCCAGCCCCCCCAGCATCTCCGTGGCCTCCTCTGGCCCCGCTCGAGCAGCTCCGTGTCCTTCTGCTGTTGGGGGCCCCCGAGCTGGCCCCAGCACTGCAGGGGGGTCTCCCCAGAGCGGAGCAGAGGGGGACAATCCCCCCCCTGGCCCTGCTGCCCCCCCTGCTCTGGCTGCAGCCCAGGGCACGGGGGGGTTCTGGGCTGCCAGCGCACGGGGCTGCCTCACGGGCAGTTTTCCCCCCACCAGCCCCCCCAGTCCCTCTCCCTGGGGCTGCTCTCCAGCCGCTCCTCGAGGGCCCAGCCTGGGTTTGTGCTGGGGGTTGCCCCGGCCCACGGGCAGGACCTTGCCCTTGGCCTTGTTGAACTCCCCGAGGTTTGCCCGGGCCCCCCTCTCCAGCCTGCCCAGGCCCCTCGGGATGCCACCCCTGCCCTCCCGCGTGTCCCCACACCACACAGCTCGGTGTCACGGGTGAACTTGCTGGGGGTGCATCGATCCCACTGTCCGTGTCCCAACAAAGATGTTAAACAGCGCCGGGCCCAGCCCCGACCCCTGAGGAACGCCCCTCGTCCCTGCTCTGCCCTTGGGCATCGAGCAGCTGACGGCAGCTCTTGGAGTGCCACCAGCCAGCCAGCTCCTTATCCCCGCAGTCAAACCCCCGTCTCCAATTTACAGACAAGGTTGTTGTACCGGACGGTGCCACAAGCTTTGCCCAAGGCCAGGCAGACACGTCACTTGCTCTTCCCTCACCCCCCAGTGCTGTAACCCCACCGCCCAAGGCCACCAAATTCATCAGGCGGGATTTGCCCTCAGTGAGGCCGTGTCGGCTGTCACCCATCGCCTCCTTATTTTCCATGTGCCCCAGCAGTTTCCAGGAGGATCTGCTCCCTGACCTTGACAGGCACAGCGGTGACCGGCCTGTAGGTCCCCAGGTCTTCCTTTTGTCCCTTTTTAAAAACGAGGGGTTATGTCTCCCCTTTTCCAGTCGGCAGGAGCTTCACCGGACTGCCACAACTTCTCAAATATGACGGACAGTGGCTGAGCCACTTCATCTGCCAGTTCTCCCAGAACCCACAGATGCATCTCAGCAGGTCCCACGGACTTGTGCACCTTCAGGTTCCGGAGATGGTTTTGACCCTGAGCTGGGGAAATGTCAGCATGGGGTGGCCCGGGACTTCGGGTGCCTCCACACCCCTGATGCTGGGTGGGACCTTTTGCTGTGAATGCTTGGGGATTTGGGTGAGTTTTGGGTGTGATGGCTGCAGAGTGCTTCCCCGCCCTTGGGGCAAGGCTGGCTGCACCCAAAACCAGCTGGGCGTGAGCCTGTCACCCTGGCTCTGGGTGCTGGGTGGGCACGGGGCACCCGTGGGGAGTCAGGTCCCGGTGGGGCGAGTGGGGGTGCAGGACTGCTTGCCCAGCTGCCTCCATAGTCCCAACAAAACCATTCTGGCATGTGCCTCCTCCGTGCCTCAGTTTCCCCTTTCACATTGCAGGCTTGTGCCCTGCCTCCTCGCAGCCCACCCTGGTGCCCCAACTGCGGGCTCCAGCGGGGTGGCTCCCGGGGGGGTTCGGGGTAGTGGGTGACCCGGGAGGCGCAGCCGGCCCCCCCTCTTTGCCCGCGGGGTCTTGCCGGGCCGGCGGAGCCGGTGCAGGAATGCGGGGCTGGCTGGGAGGGCCTGGCTCCTCGGGACAGGCGGTCCCCGCTGCGGGGGCTCGCGGGGCGGTTCGTCCCCTCAGCAGTGGGACGGGGCGAGCGGAGCAGGGCGGCACGTCCAGCCCCACCGGGACGACACCATGGAGCTGCCGTGGGTGCTGCTGGTGCTGGCCGGGACGGGCGCAGCCGCGGGCCTGGGTGACTCCCCCGGGGGGGGGGGGACGGGGGCTCGGAGGGGCTGCGAGGTCTTTTCCGCACGGGTGTTTGCAAGGTGTTTATGCCAGGGAGGGTGTTATGGGTTCGGGCACGGCTGGGTGGGGTCCCCACACCGGTGCTGGCACCCCGTGAGCCCTCGCTGTGCCGGCACCGGCGCTCGGGACCCTCAGTGCGGGTGCGGGCTGGGGTCAGGCGCTTGCTGAGCGGTGCAGAGCACGGGGGTCCCCCCCGCTCACTGCCCCCCACCCCCCAGCCCTGCTGCCCTACGTGCCCCGCGTGCCCCCCGCGGCACTGCCAGGGAAGCTCACCGCCACCACCTTCGCGCTGGAGAGGCCCTGCTGCATCTTCGACCGGCACGCCAACGCTTCCGATGCCGTCTGGCTGGCGGTGGCTTTCGCCAACGGTGAGCGCCCGCTGCTCTGGCACACGCTCCCCGCCGCGACGGGGGGGACGGGACGGGACGTGGGAGACCCTCACCACAGACACTCGCCCCCCCTCCCCCCCATCTGTGCCACGCAGCCTCGGCCGCCTTCAAAAACCCCCCATCCCGGGCTGACGTGCCCCTCTACGAGCAGCTGCCCACTGCCCGCTCCTACATGACCCTGGAGACGGCGGCGGCCGCGTACGCCTGCTCGGCACCCAGCCCGGCTGTCCTGCGGGTCGGGGGTGACGCGGCGTGCGGGAGCCAGGGTGGCCGGGACCCCTGCAATGGACCCCTGCCCTCCCCAGGGCCCTACAGGTGAGGCTGGCAGGACGGAACCCCCCCAGGTCCCAGCTGGGGTAAGTCCCCATCCAGGGTGGGCTCGCCCCCGGTGTCACGGCTGTACCCATCCCGGCAGGGTGAAGTTCCTGGTGATGGGCTGCCACGGCCCCAAAGCGGAGACGAGGTGGTCCGAGCCCATCCTCCTGCGGAGAGGTACCGGTGGCTCTGCCTCCCCCCCGCCCCCGGCACCTGCCCACTTGGGGTGCCGCCCTGCGGCACAGCACTCTGCCATCACCCCCAAAACCCAGAGGCGAGAAGCCCCCCCCCACCCCCCTCAAGCTCCTCCTGGCCACCCTATCCCACCCCTTCCATCACCCCAACCCTGAAGCCCCCCCCATATCCCTGATCCTGCCTCCTTCCAGCCCGCAGCCCGAGCACCATCGACCCCGCACCGGCACGCCGCGGCAGCGACGTGGTCGTCATCGCCTCCATCCTCGCCGGCCTGGGGGCCGTGCTGGCCGCGGTGGGGCTCGGCGCTCTGGGGTACGGGGGCTGCGCTGGGGGCGGGGGGGACACACACCCTGGAATTAGAGCCTTTTTTTTTTTTTTTTTTTTTTTCTTAAATCCGGGGTTTGGTGAGGAGAAAGGGCCCCTCCGCAGTGGTCGGGGCAGGGGGGGGCCCCACGGACCCCCCCACTTGACGCCTCTGCTTGTCTCTCCCCACAGCGCCGAGGCGTGGGGGTCCCTGTGCCGCCGGGATTCGGGGACCAGCACCTTCGCCCGCAGGTCCTACAGGACCCACCACATCCCCCCGGCCCTGCCGCAGCCCCTGCCCCCCGGCTGCAGGTGCAGCCCCCCGGGGCTGGGCTGCTTTGCCCTCCGGCCTCCTGGTCCGTGTCCTGCCGAGTAAATTCTCACTTTACACCTTCAGCTGCCTCCTCCTTGCCCGTCCCGCCTCTGCCTGCCGCCCTGGTTCACCAGGGCCCCGCTGCCGGCCTCACAGGGCTGGAGATGTGGAGGGTGGGGGCACCGGGCCCCCCCAAAACCACTCAGAGCCCCAGCTTGGGGGCACTTGGTGTCGTGGGGAGGGGGGCGGGGGGCACATGCTGGCACCCGTGGGGTCTGCAGGGACCCCCGAGGTGGGCCTCACCCTATGCTGGCACTCTCTGCCCCATTGCCTGGGTGAGGGCTGTTGCCCACCCGTGTCACGAGTGCGGCAGTTCTCAGCACGCAGGTCCTGGCCGTAGGAAACGCTCCCCCGGGGAAACGAGCCCAACCTGTTTGCCACGGAGGGGGGGGAGGCGGGGGGGGGGGGGAGCCGCGGGTGGCGCAGGAATGTGGGCGGTTGGCAGCCACAGGCGGGTCCCGTGGGGACGCAGCACCCGGCCGCCCGCACTCCCGCCCTCGGCACCCCGGCGCCCGCACCATGGTCCCGCTGCTCCTCCTGCTCCTGGCGACGGCCCGCGGCATGGGTGAGTCCGCCCACACCAGTTGGGCTGGGGGGGGTCCCCGCTGTCCCCTGCTTGTGGGGGTCCCCTGTGCACAGGCACTTGGACCCCCCCCAACCACCCCCGCCCCGAGCCTGGAGGTGCAGGGCAGTGGATGCCCCCCTCCTCCGTTTTGGGTGCCACCCTTAGGGTCCCTGGTGTCACCTTTCTGGGCACAGCGTGGGGTCCTCCGGGGTCTCGCAGGGGTGTCCCTCCCTAAGGGGGGGGTGGGGGGGGGGACGGCACAGGAGTGTCTTCGCTTCCTCTTTTCATGAAACACGTCGTGTCTGAGCCCAAAACAGGGGGTGGGAGGGGAGTGGGGACCCCACAGCCAGGATCACAGGGGTCAGCTCCCTCCTGCCCCTGTCCCCACACCCAGCCCCCCGGCACCACTGCAGCCGGTCAGGGGTCGCAGCAGGGGGTCCCGACCCTCTGCCGCACCCCCCCCCCCCCTTGGCTTGTCACCACAGCCCAGGGCTCGTACAGACCCACCCTGGCCAGCCCCACCCTGGGGGCCCAGATCACCACCTCCACCTTCGTGCTGGAGCAGCCCCGCTGTGTCTTCAACATTCAAGACGACGTCGTCATCTGGCTGGTGGTGGCTGTCCCCGAGGGTAGGTGGGGTGCAGCAAGGCCCTGGGGGAGCAGCCCCCGGGCAGGGGCATGTGCAGGGCTCCCCCTGCCTACCCCCCCTGCCTACCCTCCTCACCCCTGTCCCCATCCCCGCAGCCGTATCCAACTTCAACAACAGCGTGGAGCCGGGGACCCCCGAGAGGGCGTTCCAGGGGTTCCCCACCAGTGCTCCCGCCTACATGACCCTCAACACCACCCTCCTCAACTACCCCTGCCCCAAAGCCCCCGGCGACATCACGGTGCTGCACGTCGGCATCGAGGCCAGCTGCGCCAGGGATGAGAAAAGACCCACCTGCAACGGCCCCCTGCCCGGCCCCGGGCCGTACCGGTGAGCCTGCTCATGGGGACGTGCCCCCCCCGGGCCTGCTGGCAGCCCCCCCGGGCTCACACAACCGTGGCCAACGTCCCTTCCCATCCCAGGGTGAAGTTCCTCGCCCTGAAGGGCTCCGAGCCCGTGGCCGAGACAGCCTGGTCAGAGCCCATCACCCTGAGGACAGGTACCGCTGCTGGGGTGCTCGTCCTGCCCCTCGCACCCATCCCGCAGCCGTTGGATTGGGGGGGTGTGGGGTGGTCCCTGGGGGGGGGCTGCACGCTGAAGCACCAGCGGCTTGGGGTGCAGCGCTCCTTGTGAGCAGCCGGGGAAACTGAGGCAGGGCACCGCCGCGGTTCCTGCCTGGGGTGCGATGGCACAGGGTGTTTGCACGCTGCCTTTGCGCGGTGCAATTGCACGCCGGGACTGCCCACGAGCGCACCGGGCCCCCGGCGCTCCCCTCCCGCTCTCTCCCCAGCCCGGCAGCCCGGCAGCATCCCCGCCAGGGGCAGTGGGCACAGCGCCGGCACGATCGCCCTCACCTCCATCCTCTCCATCCTCTTCGCCATCCTGCTGGCCGGCCTGCTGGCCATGCTGGTTTTTTGGGGGTGAGTGCCCATCCCCGCATCCCACCGCGCCACCCGGGAGCCGGGATGGGTGCTGGGCACGCAGGACCAGCGTCAGAGGGTGACACCGGCACCCCGTGATCCCCCACCCTCAGCCCTCACCCCGCTTCCCCTCCCCAGCTCGGAGGCCTGGGGTGGCAGCAGCACCTTCAGCAAGCCGGAGGCGGTGACGGTGCGGCGGTACAACACCCATCACGTCTACGACCAGCCGGCCGCCCGGCTCTGAGCCCCCGCGCCGCCCGCCCGCACTCCCACGGGTGCCCCGGCAATTGCACCACGGGTGTCGGTGACACGACGCCCGTCACCGGGGCACGGCCAGAGCTGCCCCGTGGACCAGGGCCCCAGCGAGCCGCGATGGAGCGGGGGATTAAAGGCTTTTCCATGCGCTTTGTGCCCTCAGCCTCCTGATTGTGACCACCCCCCCACCCTGGAGACGGCACCCACCAAGACCTCACCGCCTCCCCCAGCCCCCCAGGAAAAGCCCTGTGGCCCCTTTCCCCCACGTGGGGCTCTGAGCCTCATCCCTGGGTGGGGGGATGCCCAGGGCAGGATGCAGCCAGGGGTGCTCTGGAGTGGGAGGAGCGTTTTCGCACCCAGCTTGGGGTGCCACCTGCACCCACTCTGAACAGGGAAAAGTCCCCCCGGGTGCGAGGCAGTGAGGGGAGCCTGACCCCCCACCAGCCCCGGCACTGGGGTGAGGGGCACAGAAATGCCCCCAGGAGTGGGTGGGGGGTTCATAGCGGGGGGGGGGGGGAAGGTTTCTCTCTGTTCCCCTTCATTTATCCCTGACCCAAACTCGGAGGAGGTTCTCCCCCAGGGCAGAGCTGGCCCAATCCTGCCCGGGTGCTGCTGGTGTTCCCTTGCTAGCCACGAGATGGCAAGAGGGGACCAGCAGCCCGGGGCCTGATCCTGCACCAGGGGTGGAGGAGCCTCGTCCTGCACCAGTCCCCGATCCTGCTCTGGGGGATGTGGGGGCCCGATCCTGCACTGGGGCGGGGCGGGGGGGATGGGCCTGATCCTGTCCCAGAGGCTGTGAGGGTCCTGACCCAGCATTCCTGACCCTGCAGCAGCGTGTGGGTCCCTGATCCTGCTCTGGGGTCATGGGTGCCCTGATCCTGCAGCCCGGACAGGATGAGACACCCCCCCCCCCCGGTGCTGAGGAAGAGAAAGCTGCAGAGCACTGCAGGGTGGCCGTGCCCCCCCTTGGAGTGGAGTCAGGGCAGGTACATATATACATCAGGTACATACACATATATGTATGCATATACATACATTAAAAGCCCATATTTTTTTCTGTAGGCGCCATGCAAAGGGCAGCATTTCTGCCCGATCCGTGGTCACAGCGCCCTTACCAAGGTGTCCCCAGTGTGCCCCCAGTGTGTCCCCAGCGTGTCCCCAGCGTGTCCCCGCAGCAGCCAGCGCGGCCCTGAGCCCCAGCTTTGGGTGCCGAGGCAGGTCTGGCAGGAGGGGCCCCCCATCCTCCCTCCTGTATTTATGGCACTAAGCCCTCCAGAAATGCCACCGAACCCTCGGGGGGTGCTGCAGCCGAGGGGCGGGGGCAGTGCTTAAAAGAAGAAGAGAAAAGCGAGCAGAAGGTGGGGATTTGGGGCACAGGCTGGTGTGGGGGAGCACGGGGCAGCAGGGACCCAGTGTGAGTCCGGTCCTTAATTGCCAGCCCAGGCCCGGCGGAACCGAGCGGGGGGTCCCGGCGGGACCCGGGGCAGCGTGGGGTGTCCCCGTCCCGCTCCTCTCCCGAGCGACGGCGCCTCGGCCCCGCCCACACCCACCTCGGCCCCGCCCACACCCTCCTCGGCCCCGCCCACGCCCGCCTTATCCCCGCCCACACCCGCCTCAGCCCCGCCCACTCCCCCTTCAGCCTCTTACCCCTTGGCTGACAGCAGCTACAGCCACCCAATCGCCGCCGAGGGAGGGCGCACGGCCCCGCCCTTTGTCCCGCCCCGCGCGGTGAGTGGCGGCGGCCGGAGCCGGCCCGCACATGGGCGCGGGGCCCGGTGACCGCCGGTTCGAGGCTGCCCTCGGCGCCGCTGCCCGCCCGCCATGGCCCGGCGGAGCGCGCTCTCCATCCGCATCGTGGAGGGCAGGAACCTGCCCGCGAAGGACATGTGAGTGTCCGGGGGGGGCCGGGAGCGGCTCGGGGGGGGGGCACTCCGGGGGGCAGCCCCCCTGCCCCAGGAGTGCTGTGGGGTGTGTCCCCCAGCAGGTCCCTGTGCTTTGGGGACACCCTCCTCCCCCCCGAGGCTGGCTATGGGGTGTCTCTCCTGCTTTGGGGGCTCGCCCAGAATGGCTTGGGGTGCTCCCGGCAGTGCCGGTGTTTTGGGGCGTCCCTCCAGGATGGCTTTGGGGTCCCGTTGCATTGGGGGTCCCTCCCCCCCCAGCAGTGTGGGTGCTTTGGGGGTTCTCCCCTGGGTGGCTTTGAGATCCCTCTTGCTTTGGGATTTTCCCCTGGATTAGCTTTGAGTGCTCCCAGCAGGTCTCAGTGCCCTGAGGGCTCCCTCAGGAGTGCTGTGATGTCCCCTCTAATTTGGGGACACTCTCTAGGCTGGCTTTGAGGTTCCCTCCCAGGAGCACCCAGTGCTGTGTGATGCCCCTAGCAGCGCTTTAGGGTACCCCAACCAGTGCTCCCACTTTCCGGGGGCACCCCCTGGGCTGCCATGGGGCAGGGCTGCCTTTACCACGCACCCACCCTCCTGCCCCGGAGCTGGATCCTTTGTGGGGACCCCGAGACATGAAGCAGGACCCTCAGTACGGCCGTCCCCCAAAAGGAGCAGGGAGCAGCCCCGCTGCCCTGGCCCCTGTCACCGCTCTGTCCCCAACCCTGGCTGAATCTCCGCTGGCAGCCCCTTGGGTCAGGCTTCCCCCCTCCTTGGCAGCCCCCCCAGGGCTTCTCATGTGTCCCAGCATTATTCTCCTTACTCTGATCCTTACGGGGTGGGATGTGGGGACAGCGTTGGGGTGGGACAGGGGGGATGGCATCGGGGTGGCCCCCAGCCACCAAGGCAGCGGGAGGCTGTTGAGGAGCGCTCGGCAGCCAGACAGGGTCAGAGCTGCTGGAAAACCAGCAAAAATCCCTGCAGCCGTCATGGAAAAAGAGGATAAACAAGGAAAGAAACGTGACTTTTTTTTTTTTTTTTTTTTTTTCTTTCTTCTTTCTTTTTTTAAATCCCATGTGTCAGGGCCTGATTTTTAAATCCCTTGGCATAACTCCCTGCCGGGAGCTCGCACCAGTGCGAGGAGGCTCTGGTTTTTAAGAGAGCTTGTTGCAGAAAGCTGCTGTGCGATAACGCTGTGAGCGGAGCTTTCCAGACCGCGGGTTTTGGGACACGGTTTTGGGCAGAGAGCGAAACCCGAGCGCCGGACCCGAGCGCTCGCCGGCTGCCGCCTGACCTTGGCCGTGTCTGGCCGCCGTCCCCCTCCCCTGCGGACGGGGGCTTGTGAGATCCGGTTCCTCTGCTCTGCCCTGGCGCAGCCTTTGGGATCGCCACCAGTTTCCCCCCCCGGGGGGGGGAAATCCCTCCGTGAGGTGTCAGTGGTGGCACCGGGCACGTTTGCAGGTCAGACCCTGCTTGCAAGCACCCATGGGTGATGGGGCACCCCCAAACCCCTGTGGGGCCCCCCAGCTCCTGCAGGATTCGGCACAGGGAGTCGCAGGAGCAGGATTTGGCTGGTGTTGCTGCGGTTTGTGGCCCCCCCAGCCCCCCCCTGCTCCCAGGAGCCGTGCCACCGGCAGCCCCCTTCTCTCCCCCGCAGCAGCAGTGTGATTTCAGTGGGGTTTAGCCCCGATGCCAGACTCCCCGGTCGCTGTGCCCGCAGGTCCCCCACCTCCTCCCAGTGCAGAAGAGCTGCTGTTTGGTTTTGCCTTCCAAGCCAGCGCCTGCACAGCGCGGGGCTGGGCACCGTGCAGCCATGAAACCATGAAACTGTCCATAAAGAGGCAGGAAACCCGCTCCTGCTTTTGCCCTCCGGCACGTCACGGCCCAACGCCGAGGCCAAAACCCGGGCAGGGGGGACAGGCTGCAGCAGCTCCAGCACAGCCCTGGCTGGGCTCTGCCCCTAGGACACAGTGGGAGCCTGAGCACCCTCCCAGCTGAGCGTTGCAAAATCCTCCCCTGCATCTTCATTGTCAGAAAGCAAGGAAAATTATCTTTATTTTATTTTATTATTTTATTTTATTGCCAGACCCCGAGGGCTGGGCAAAGCAGCGCCGCTATCTGCACCAGTGAATTTTTAATTGCAAAACTCAATGCCTCAGCCCCCAGTGCTGCCTGTCAGGATGGATGGCTGCGGGGAGCACGCATGTTTACTTCTTTTCCCCCCCCCACCCCCATCCCCAGTTTATACCGTGCTATCAATCTTTAAAGCTTCAGCCTTCATTTCCTCTTTTTAAAGCCCAACCTTCCCTTTTCCTAGCTCCTTCCCCTGCACCAGACACCCAGCCTCTCCGCCTGTGGCCGCCCGTGGAGGGGCGGGTGGCTGAAGCAAGCCGTGCTCTGCATGGGTGTCGGCAGGATGCCCAGTGCCCGCAGAGAGCCTGCAAGCCTTATAAATCTCTTCCCCTGACCTGTCCCGGGCACTGGTTTGCGTCCCGGGACGACGGTGCCATGCAGACGATGTCACCCAGTGGGATCCAGTTTGGAGCGGGGATTTATCCCCCACTGATGCAGCTTGCGGGCTCCCCAGCACCTCCTGCTGCCTGTGGCGAACAGATTTTGGCCGCCCTGTGTTTTAATCCCTGGAGCACACGACACCCGCATACTGCAAGGGCAGCTTCATGGCACCCTGTGTCCCAGGGGACGTGGAGCCGCCCGTGTGCTCTAAACATCCCCATGTTGGGGACAAGGGTTTCCTGCTGCTGGCACCGAGGGAGCTCCCGGCTGAAGCCTGCCCTGCGTTGCTGGGCACAGCTCGGGCAGGCAGATGTTCCCTTTCTGCCTGCGTGCTCCCTGCCCGCTTGATGGTTTGCGTAAGGCAGGAAATGTCAGCAACAGGCTCTGGTTTAATGGTGCTTCATCCACCGCTCTCATTAAAAGCCTCGCAGGAGGGTGGCTGGAGATGGGGGCAGGCAGGAAGCTGCTTTGAGCAACCTGCCAGCACTGCCAGCCCCAAATCCTCGGGATGCTGGTCTGGGGCGGGGGGGGGGGGTGTGATGCCAGCGTGGTGCCTGGGATGCTCAACCCAGAGAGTTTGGGATCCCCCCCAAACCCTTTGAATCCCCCTCAGCAGCTGGCTCTCAACCTCCCTGGTTTTGAGACGGGAAAAATCGCTCTGTGCTTGGGGTCCCCAAACCCCCGCCCATGCGCTTCCTCCCTTTCTCCGGGACACTCGCGGCTGGCTGATGAATGCTGGCCGGGATCGACGTTAATGAGTAACCGTGCTCGGAGCAGGCTGCTCTGTGCCGGCTGCCTGCGGGACCAGAGCCACAACCTTTCCACCCCCTTGGCCAGCACCTGGGTCCTGCTGGCTCCTCTGCCCCCGGCTAGAGCCCCCCCCCCCCCCCCCGCAACCGAGTCACCTCGTTTCTGATGAAGCGAGGCAATAAGCTGTAAAAATTTTTTTTTTTTTTTTTTTTTTTTGGCTGCGGCACACAGGAGCAATGACTCGGGCTGTCCCCGGGGAGGAAGTGGGGTCACAGCATTGGGGTCACAGCATTGTGGCGGGGGCCAACAGCCTGTGGGCACCACGGCACACGGCTGCCTGCTCTTCACACCCCCTGCATCCCTGGGGGCGTCCCCGGGGGTGTCCCTGTCCCTGAAGAGGTGTTGGGGCTCCTGGGGCTGGAGGAGGCTGCTCTGGCCTCGCTCCCAGTGCATGCGATGGGGCTGCGGGTGCCTGGAGCCGTTTCGGGGAAAGGGTGGGTTTTGTTTGTTCTTCGCCTTCCGATTTGGAAGAGGAAAGCCTCTTTCAGCTGCCAGCGGGATGCGGTGGCCGGACACAGTCAGGGATGTGTTTCCCCAGGCTGGGAGTGAAGCCGCCGGGGTCACCACGTGCCTGCAGCCATGGCTAAATTCACCCGCTGAAGCCTTGGACTTCTGGGGGTGCCTCTGTACCCCAGCACCCCATAGCCCTGGGGTGTCCCCACAAAGGGCACCCGCTAGGTCCCCCCTCTGTGGGGGGGATTTCCCAGGGTTAAAAGCTTTGGTTGCTCATGACCGGGAGAGCCCTGTGGGGTTGGGGCGGGGGCCGGGGCTGCGGCTGGTGGTGCTGACAGAGCCGTGCCCTGTCCTTCTAGCACGGGGAGCAGTGACCCGTACTGCATCGTGAAGATCGACGATGAGGCCATCATCAGGTGAGTGGCACCATGTCCCTGGCTGGTCCCCCGACCTGCTGGCACACCCAGCTCCTAGGAGGTTCCTCCATCTACCCTGCTTCAGGCACATTATTATTATTGTTATTATTATTATTATTATTATTATTATTAATATTAATATTAATAAAATTTTTAGTTATATTAATATTATTTAAATTAATTAAATTAATATTAATTAAAAATTTTTAATATTAATATATTAATATTATTAATAATAATATTTCCTGCTTTGAGCTGAACCATTATTATTATTGTTGTTGTTGTTATTATTATTATTAATATTATTATTCCCTGCTTTGAGCTGAACCATTATTATTATTATTATTATTATTATTATTATTATTATTATTATTATTATTATTATTATTATTATTATTATTATTATTATTAATTATTCCCTGCTTTGAGCTGAACCACTCCTCCAGACACAGGCTGTGATGTCTAAGAGCCACCCGCCATGTCTTACCAGCCCAGAGCCACAGGACAGGACAGGGACCCATCCCCTGCCTACCTGTGGGTTCAAAACTGTGGGCGCTCCCCCAGCCATGTGTTGCTGAAAACCGTGAAGCTCACAGGGCTGGGGAGGTGGGCAGTGACCCCGTGAGGGAGCCCCGTCCCCCCTGGTCACCGGTGCTGTCTGCCCCACAGGACTGCCACGGTGTGGAAGACACTGTCCCCGTTCTGGGGGGAGGAGTACGAGGTGCACCTCCAGCCCACCTTTCACAGCGTGTCCATCTACGTCATGGATGAGGATGCGCTCAGGTACGGGCGGGTTGGCAGCGGGGGCTGGGAGGTTGGTGGCTTTGGCTGCCTGTGTGCTCAACCCCATTGTAGACACCGGAGACTCCACAGCTGGCCAGCACTGCCTTGGGCTTTGGGACACAAACGGGTGAAGTTATTTCCTGAGGTTATTTTCCAGCTGGCAGCAAAGAGTGGCTGACACACTCCGTGGGGGCAGAAGCGCTGTGGTGGCCCCAGCCCAGGGCACCCAGGCACCTTGCGCCCCCCGCCCCCCCAAAACGCGTGGCAGGGGGGGTCCTGCCTGGGGCCCACGCCGCGTCCTGCGCCCGACTTTTGTTTTCCAGCCGTGACGATGTTATCGGGAAGGTCTGCATCACCCGGGACATGCTGGAGCAACACCCCAAGGGTAGGGGGGACACGTGGCTGGGAGGTGTCGCGGGGGTGGGAAACGGGTCCCTGGGTGCCCCAGTGACCCCCCACCCCCCCCCCACCCCTGTGAGTGTGACCCCTTTCCCCACAGGCTACAGCGGCTGGGTGAGCCTCAGCGAGGTGGACCCCGACGAGGAGGTGCAGGGGGAGATCCACCTGCGGGTGGGGGTCCTGGGGAGCCCGGGCGGCCGGCGGCTGCTGCACTGCACCGTGCTGGAGGCCAGGTGAGGGGGGGGCATGGGGGTGGCAGGAGGCTGAGCATGCAGCCGGGACGCGTGTGGCGAGTCCTGGCTGTCCCGTGACTCAGTTTCCCCACCCTACCAGGGTCAGTTATCCTCCCTTGGGCGCAGAGCATCCTCCCCACCCCCCAGCAGCTGGCGGGGGTCCTGGGCTGGGGTCCACCTTCTCTGCCGGTCTCTAGGGCATGCATCTCCAGATGCTGGGGAACCGAGGAGGCGAGTGGGTGCCTGGAGGTATTTTGGGAGGTCGCTGGCAAATTCCTCCGCTTCTCGGCAGGGATTTGGCTAGGAGGGACCGGAACGGGGCCTCCGACCCCTTCGTCCGCTTGCGCTACAACGGGAAGGCGCAGGAGAGCACCGTGAGTACGACTTCAGTTTATCATGGTCCCACGACCTGCCGGTGCTGCAGGTGAAATCATCCCACTGGGAAGCCCGGACCTCGGCCGGGAGCCACCCCTGTCCCCCCCGCGTCCCCAGCGTGGTGTCCCGGGGTGGGGGTGTCGGATCCACCCAGCGAGGGGGGGACGAAGCCGTTGCTTTTGCAGGTAGTCAAGAAATCCTGCTACCCCCGCTGGAACGAGACCTTTGAGTTCGAGCTGGCTGAGCCCGCCGGGGAGAAGCTGTGCGTGGAGGTGTGGGACTGGGACCTCGTCGGCAGGAATGATTTCCTGGGGAAGGTGAGCCCCCAAATCCCGTCACCAGTGCTGGGGGGCCCGCCCGGCTGCCTGCCTGACCCCCTCTTGCCTTCGCCTCCCAGGTGGTATTCAGCATTCAGGGGCTGGAGGTGGCTGGGCAGGAGGAGGGCTGGTTCAGGCTGCAGCCCGACAAGTCCAAGCCGAGGGAGGACAAGTGAGTCTCAGCACAGGGGGGGGGTTGGGGGGGGGGGCGTTATTCCTGCGAAGCATTGTCCCTGTGGAGGGGGAACTCTGGAAATTCCCTTGTCTGGGAGGGGTGGCAAGTGCAGGGCAGCCCCACCTGCCTGCCCAGGCTTCCCCGGGCTGTCGGGCCACCTCCTGCTTGGTGAAGGACTTCTCCATCCCTCCATCCCCCCACCCCGTGCTCCTGCAGGCGCCGAGGCAGCCTGGGCTCGCTGCAGCTGCAGGTGAGGCTGCGGGATGAGACGGTGCTGCCCTCCCACTGCTACCAGCCCCTGGTCCAGCTCCTGTGCCAGGAGGTGAAATCGGGGCGCCAGGTGAGGGGGCCGCTGCGAAGCCCTGCCGGGGCACCCACCTTCCTCCAGCTCGCTGCCACGGCACGAGTCTCTCCTCAGGCCATCACGTCGTGTTGCCTCTCCCCACCAGGACGGCCAAGTCCACCTGGTCACCCTCCTAGATGAAACCACCACGGCTGAGTGCCGGCAGGAGGTCGCCATCAACTTGGTCAAACTCTTCCTGGGCCAAGGGCTGGTCAAGGAGTTCCTGGACCTGCTCTTCGAGCTGGAGCTGGCCAAGCCCTGTAAGGCTGGAGCAGGGAGCAGAGCTGGAGGCTTCCAACCATCTGCTGGGGCTGCAAAACCTCCGGGACCTTGCGCGGTGATTTTTTCTGGGTTGACGGTTGAGGCTCAGCCATCATGCTGTGCTCTGGGTGGGAACCTCTTGGGTTCATCCTCACAGGTTGGTGGAGGAGCAGGTGGTTTGGGGTCAGGAAACCCCTGTAACTCCCATGGAGATGGCTGGAGGTGGAGGGCACAGCCCCTGTAAATGCCCCCCCGTGATTGCAGGTGCCCAGTGGGTGACCTGTGACCATCCCCCAGGCCACAGACCCTCTCCTGTTTTGCAGGCGAGCCCAACACTCTGTTCCGGAGCAACTCCCTGGCCTCAAAGTCGATGGAGTCCTTCCTCAAGGTGCCACACCACCCAAAACCTGCTCTTCCCGGGTCACCCTGGCTCTGGGGCTGTCCCCACAGGGGCCAGTTCCCGGAGGGAGTACTGGTGGGGCTGTGTCTTCCCCTGGGGCTGGGAGGTTGGAGGAAATCCCCTGTGTGACCCTTAGCAGGGAGTCTGGGGGTGTCGGGTACCAAACGTGTGGCTGTGTCCCCCCTCACCGTCCCCTGCGTGGTCCCTCGGCAGGTGACAGGGATGCCGTACCTGCACGCTGTCCTGGGACCCACCATCACCCGCGTGTTCGAGGAGAAGAAGTACGTGGAGCTGGACCCCGGCAAGGTGGAGATCAAAGACGTCGGGTAAGGGGCGTGCGGGGCGGTGGGGCGGGGGGGGAGCCTGGCCGTGGGGCTGACGGTGCCGGTGCTCGCAGGTGCTCGGGGCTGCACCGGGTGCAGACGGAGGGCGAGGTGATCGAGCAGGGCCGCCAGCACCTCCAGTCCTACCTGGGCGAGCTGCTGGATGCCATCGTCAAGTCGGCCCCGGCGTGTCCCGCCATCATCCGCGCCGCTTTCCGGCAGCTCTTCCAGCGTGTCGGGGAGCGCTTCCCCCAGCACCAGGTCGGGCTGCGGCAGGGGGATGAACCGGGGGTCCAATGGGAACGGGGTGCACTGGGTGCGGTCCCCAGCTTTGGTCAGTGGGGTCCTCTCTGGGGTGTGGGGGCAGCCCCCCAGGGATGGGGGGCAGCGGGGCCACGCTGCGCCCAAACAGCGCCTCTGTGCTGGAAGCCGGCCCCCGCGTCCCTGGTTCACCAAGGCACGCGGCGCCTGGGGATGTTCTGCAGTGGGACAGACCCTCACACGTCTCCCCCCCCGCCTTGGTCGGCCGCAGCACACCAAATTTGTGGCCGTCACCAGCTTCCTCTGCCTCCGCTTCTTCTCGCCGGCCATCATGACCCCGAAGCTCTTCCACCTGCGGGAGACACACGCTGATGCGCGCACCAGCCGCACGCTGCTGCTCCTGGCCAAGGTGGGACCGGGCAGGTGTCACCCAGCTGGGGATTTCGGGGTGCTCAGTTGCTTCCTGTTAGGGAGGGATGGGTCCCCCCACCAGCGACACCTCTGTCCCCCCCTCCCCGGGGGTCTGCAGGCTGTGCAGATGGTGGGCAACATGGAGCCGGCGGCCGGGCGGGCCAAGGAGGCTTGGCTGGGCCCGCTGCTGCCCGCCCTGCAGCAGGGCATCGCCCAGATGAAGGACTTCATCGCCCGGCTGGTGGGGATGGAGGAGGAGGAGGAGGAGGAGGAGGAAGGCGAGGGGTGGCTGCTGAGCCCCCCGGCTGCGGTGGTGAAGGAGGGGCCGCTCTTCGTCCACAAGACGCGGGGCAAGGGGCCGCTGCTCGCCGCCGCCGCCAAGAAACTCCACTTCTGCCTCACCGGGGAGTCCCTCAGCTTTGGCAAGAGCCCCGGCGCTGAGGTGGGGGGGGTGCCGGGGGGGGAGGTGGGGGGGCAGCGGGGGTGGCACTGACCCCCCCCCACACACACACTGCGTGTGTGTGTCCCATCAGCGTAGCGGCACCATCGCCCTGGCCGACATTCTGGCGGCCGAGAAGGTGGAGGAGAAGAGCTTCGGGAGCGCCCACGTCATGCAGGTGGTCTACCTGGACGCGGGCGGGCGGCAGGAGACAGCCTACCTCCAGTGCAAGGTGGGACGGGGGACACTGGGGGTGGCGCAGCCGGGGACACCCCCACCCCCATCCCCCCCCCCCCCCCAACTTTTCACACCCCGCAGTGCGTCAACGAGCTGAACCAGTGGCTGTCAGCCCTGCGCAAGGTGTGCGTCAACAACCCCCGCGTGCTCCGCACCTACCACCCCGGCGTCTTCCGCGGGGACAAGTGGAGCTGCTGCCACCAGAGGCAGAGGACAGGTACCGGGGTGGGCACCCGGGACCCCTGCAGGGGTGCCCAGGGTGGGGGGGGGTGTCACCCCACCCCGCCTGTCCCCCCCCCGCCCCAACCCGCCATCATAAGCAACACTGTCCCTCAGGGCTGGGGTGCGACCGGACCCGGCATGGCGTCACCCTCCAGGACTGGAGTGACCCCCTGGATTCAGCAGCGGAGGCTCAGCGCCTCTTCCACCACCTCCAGGGCCTCCGAGGGACCCTCAGGTGAGCCCCCACCCCAGGGTGGGGGGACACCCACCCCCTGCACCCCTCCCAGGGTACATCCCCCACTCCTCCCCGCTCTCCCCAGGGAAAAGTACTGGGAGCTGCTGGACGCCCAAAATGGCCCGCGGGGTGAAGGTAGGTTTGGGGTGGGAGGGGATTTTGGGGACCCCGGTGGGGCTGCTCTGGCCGGGGCATGTCTCTAGGGGGGTCGGGGTGGGGGGGCCATGGTGGTTGTTGGGGTCTCACCGCTGCTCCCTTCCCCCCCCCCCTCCAACAGGTGCCCCTGTGCCCGAGGGGCTGAGCCGGCTTTTTGGGGTGCTGGGGGACCTGGAGAGCTGCCACCGCCTGGCGCAGCCCCCGGCCCCCCCGGCCCCCCCGGCCCTGCTGCAGCTGCAGCCATGAGGGGGGCTGGCGGGTCCCCACGCCTCGGGGGGGCACGGCGGTGGCAATAAAGGCGCCTTGTACCCCGCAGCCCTGTCCTGTCCGTCCGTGGTGGGGGCCGGGGGAGGCAGCGCTGGGTTGGGAACTGGCTAAAGCTCTGCCGGTGGCACCGGTGGCGTCACTGGTGGTGTCACTGGTGGCGTCACTGGTGGCGTCACTGGTGGGCTGGGGGAAGCTCTGCTGGTGGCAGCGATGGTGGCACTGGTGCCCTTTCCGGCGGCGGCACCCCTGGTGCTTCTGCTGATGGTGTCACTGGTGGTGGCGGTGCTCCTCGTGGCGTCACTGGTGACATCACTGGTGGCCCCGCCGGTGCCAGTAGGGGCGCTGAGGGCGGGACCACCGATGGTTTTGCCGCTGACCCCACCGATGGTGGCGCTGGTGACATCACTGCTGACGGTGGCGCTGGTGACATCACTGCTGACGGTGGCACTGGTGTCATCACTGCTGCTGCTGGTGGCGCTGGTGACATCACTGCTGACGGTGGCACTGGTGTCATCACTGCTGCTGCTGGTGGCGCTGGTGACATCACTGCTGACAGTGGCACTGGTGTCATCACTGCTGCTGCTGGTGGCACTGGTGACATCACTGCTGACGGTGGCACTGGTGTCATCACTGCTGCTGCTGGTGGCATCACTGCTGACGGTGGCACTGGTGACATCAGTGGTGGCCCTGCGGGTGGCGCGGATGGGGGTGGGGGCCACCACCGCTGGTGCTGCTCCTCGTGGCATCACCGCTGACATCACCACTTCCTATGGTCACCGACGGTGACGTCATGGGGGGGGGGGGGGGGCGGGACGTGACGGGGCGCCTGCGCCGAGCCCTCCCGCCCGCCTGGGGGCGCTGTGGCCGCCGGGAGCGGGCGGAAGTGACGCGGCGGCGGCGCGAGCAGCGGGATGAACGCGCCTCCGGCCTTCGAGTCGTTCCTCCTCTTCGAGGGCGAAAAGAAGTGAGTGGGGGGGGGTGGGGGGGGCGGCTTTTGGGGGGCAGGGGGGGCCCGGGGGCGGCGGTAACCGCCTGCCTGTGTCCGCGCAGGGTGGCCATCAACAAGGACACGAAGGTGCCCAACGCCTGCCTCTTCACCATCAACAAGGAGGACCACACGCTGGGGAACATCATCAAGTCGTGAGCTGAGAAGGCGGGGGGGGTGGGGAAATTTGGGGCGAGGGAAAAGGTTGGGGCTTTTTTTTTTTTTTAATTTTTTCTCCCCCCTCACAAACATTCTGTCGTGTTGTGGTAGATGTCAGGTCCGGGCGAAGCAAGCCTGCCGTTAGGAGGGAGAGGGCATCGCCTCCCCAGACACACCGAGGGTGCCCTGTTTGAAAGCGCGTTGAACACGACTTTTTAATGTTTTTTTTTTTTAATTCAGAAGCATTTGTGTTTGTTCTGCGGGGTTGTTCACGGCCGCTTTTCCGTTCCAGGCAGTTACTGAAGGACCCCCAGGTGTTATTTGCAGGGTACAAGGTCCCACACCCGCTGGAACACAAAATTATCATCCGCGTCCAAACCACCCCCGATTACAGCCCTCAGGAAGCTTTCACCAACGCCATCACGGATCTGATCAGTGAGCTCTCCCTCCTCGAGGAGAGGTTCAGGGTAAGTTCGTTTCTTTTTTTTTCAAGTATTTGAGCTTCTTGCAGCTCAAAGTGAAACAAAGAGAGGGGTAGTGCATCTTAGAGCTGCTTTGCGTTATTCTGTTTTTTTTTTTTTTTTTAATACTTCTGCCAAAACTCGGACAGTATTTCTGGCCACTTCTCATTGCTTCTGCTCAACTGTGTATTTATTTAGCCCCCGATTTTTGAGACTTAATCTGTCCTAAAGGTTATTTAGACAAAACCAGGGGGACCATGAACATTACTGTCTGTGTAATGTTCGCTGATGTGCTGGTGAAACATAACAGCATGGCAATTTTGTAAATATGTTTTAAGTATTATTCTTCTGGATGGTGGAGATTTCCACTGATGGTTTGTGGTGGTTCTTGTGTTTCACAGCAGATTGTTACGAATGTTTAAACTATCATCCTCCAGCTCAGTAACAGTTCTTGTCTTAGTGTATGTGTTTTTGTTTGTGTTTTGCAGGTTGCTATTAAAGATAAACAAGAAGGAGTGGAGTAAAATCAAGTGGACTGTACTTCTGAGGCAGAATGATATAATGATGGATCTGTTAGTTGGATGTTTTATTTAAACCCCCGGTCATGGCAAATATTTTCCCCCTTGTCCCACTTCTGTTTGTGTCATTTCTGAAAGCAGCAGTGATATGTTGAGGTGGTTTGTTTTTTTTTTTTTTAATACTAGACAGGCACTTTGCCAAGAGGGTAAATGTCTTGATTTGGTGGATAAGTCATTAAAGTGATCTCTGCTCTTCTAACTGGCGCCTTAAGGCAAATATTTGTACTGGGCTGCTGGCAAGTTTATTGTGGGTGTGATTCCAGAATGAGAAGCTGCTGTGTCATAGCAGTAGATGAACTCTCTGCTTCTCCTTTTAAAAAAAGTCTAGGCACTGCCAACTGAGCTGGTATTTTGTTTTATTAAGTGTCATTTCTTTAAAACAAATGCACAAATTGTGGAAACTTACAGTAAAAGAAACTGGATGTTTACACTGACTCGATGAGTTTTACAAACTCTTACCTTTTCCTTTTTTTTTTTTTTTCTTGCATGTAATAGCTGATCTAGAAAACTTCATGATTACATGGGTAATGGTCACTAATACTGCACTATCTCAAAGCACGGGAATGAAAATCTGTTATGAGGGACTATGACTTCTTCCAAATTGCTGTTATGTTCACACTAGTTAGAACAACAAGGTAAGTAAAAGTAGGGTCTGACACCACATTGTTTATTAGGACTTCAGTCAGCTGCTCACTGTTGGTGCGAAGCTCTGGCCACTGGAGAATCTAGGAGGAAACAGAGTTTGGGTAGGAAAGGAAGGGTGGTATTGTCTCTGAAAGTGGAAGGTTATTAATTACTGCAAGGCCTGGTTTGATGACTGGATTTCTGTGGAATCCACTTCCCTACCAACCTGGGGAAGCTGAACAGAACTGTCCTGCTCTCCGAGGGAGCTGGTGCAGCTCTGTGGCCCCCCTCCCAAAGGAGCAGGGTTCAACACAGGGGGACGTGATCAGAAAGGAAGGTGTGAAGGCAGCTGGGGCTGACTGCTGACTTGGGCAATACGCTTTTAAAAAGTTTAGGGGGCACTGGATCACGTCATACCTACATACAATGATAGCTCAAGAACACACTCTGGAGTGAGAGCCTTTGAGTGTGTGTGCCTTCATCATGCAAGGGAACAGCAATTGCCCAAAAGAGGACGGGCTCCAGAGGCCAGAGAAATACGCAGCAGGAAAAGGGGGGCAGTGAGCCCTTTCCTGCGTGCAGTTCTGCCAGGCTGCAGAATGCAGGAGCAAACAGACTTGCTTTACAGCTCCTAATTCCTGTCAGAGTTGTGTTTGTGTGAGCCTTGGTCATGCTCTGGCGAGAGGATTGCTTTTAACTGCCTGGGAGTGTTAGGTGTAGAAAACACAAGGCATGTTCTGGTGTAAATCTGTGCAGGAGCCTCGGGACAGCTTGCACCGGGGCAGGAGGGCGGCCCATCTCCACCCCAGAGGGTGAAGGAGACAGACCCACCTGTGAGGGAGGGATCCTCTTGTCTGAGCGTTTTCCCTTTGCAGAGCTCCATGCTGTGATGTATTTGGAGAGGTTGTACATCCACACGCTTCCCTTCTCATCGCCACAGAACACATAGTCTTTTGCTGTAAGAGCAAAAGGAGGTGGAAAACAAAAAAGTGTGGATCTGAGTCTCTTCCTCTCTAGACCAGAGCTCAAGACAATGCTGCAGGATCCCAGGGGAGGACATCATATTTCAGCAAAATTCCCTTTCCAGCACAAATATATTCATCTACCTTGCTCTGAAAAAAGTAAATTTATTTAAAGATAAATCAGCTGTCTCATTCTGGTACAGAAAAGCTAGTGATAAATGTTTTGGTATTTCTTCTGACTTTTTGGATTTGGGAAGTGGCAGACACATCAGGTTCATTTCCCGTCAGTCTTAAAACCAGCTGCCACCTGTGTGGAATTCCTGCTCCTTGCTTCAGGTGCACTGAGCATTAAAAGGGTTCCAGAAAAGCTGCAGGGCCAAGCCACCAGCTCTGTGTGCTTTGAAGACCTGTACAAGTCAACGTAACTGTAAGCCTGAGCTGTTCCCCCATTGTATGGGAGACAGTATAGCTGTAATTATTTACACACAGCTGGTGCTGGACTGCTGCTTGCAGAGGGGGAGGCCAGACATGTGTTCTCTGAAGGGGACTGAAATCCAGGCTCCCCCGAGGGGTGGGAGGGCAGGCACCCACAACTGTTCACAGTAAATCTCGCCCCGTGCAGCCGTGTCTGCTGCAGGCCCTGGTGCTGCCTACCTGGGCAGGTGCTGAGCGTCAAGTAGGACAGGTCTGTCGTGGACCACTCCAGCTCAGCTAAAATAAACGCGGCGACCGTTCGCTGGCATCCCTTCCCCTTTGTGTCAAAAGACCGACTCCAGCTCCATAAGTATATGCAGCCCAGCTTGGAGCTCTTGGAAACTGGGGAAGAAAGATGGGAGAGGCTGTTAGTTGCTGACAAGTGCCTGGCCACTGGTGCAGGTGGTCCACTCAGGTGGCTTTTAAGATGTGGGACCTGATACCAGCAGCAACTCTCTGTCTCCTTTACTGTATTTCAGGATAACTGGAAGCTGCAGAGGGATTTTCAGTCCCTTGTGTATGTTCCTGAACTGCAGAACAAGCATAAGCTATTCAGAACAACCCAGCCCATGCTTTAAGCACTCTCCCACCTGTGGGAATCCCCAATCCCCCTGCAAAAAAGTTCTGCTTTCACCAGCCTGTGAGCAGACAGAAACTCTCCTCCCTCGCCCTTCAGCACCGCTCAGCCAGGTGTGCTCTTGATGGGTCCACTCAAATTCCAGCCCTGCTCAGACATGAGTTTGCCCACAGTTTAGGGAAAGATAATGACTCTGGGAGACCACTCCATTCTGTTTAGCCCCCAAAAAAATCTAAAGAGGGAGTCGCACCCTATTCAGTCCCTCTGCTCATTGTGCTGGCTTCAGGCTGCCACATGCTGTTTTCCTGGATTGAGCTATTGTGCTTATACTCACCAACAATATCATCATTCAGAAAAGCCACACCATCAACTCTGTGAGATGTTGACATGCCTCCATCTTCATCAGGAAACTGGAATAGGACTTCAAAAGGCCTAGAGGAAGGGGAAGGGTAAAATGAGTCAAGTCCTGAACAGGCAGCAGTGGAAGGGCAGGCGGGTACAGAACTCAGAAGGAAATGCATGTGTTAGGGCATCTCTTGCCAAACTTGGGTGAATTCCCACTGGAACTTAGGCTTTCGGCCACCTGAGCTTATTAATACAGCAGAAGCCCATTTGTTTAAGTGACTGCTGTTTTACTTCATCTGTTTTTGTAGCAGCACCCTGGTAGGATAAGTAGGATATCCAGTAGGATTAGTATATGTCAGCAGGGCATGACTTCACTTGCTTCTTTCTTCTAATTTTTTTCTGTGCTCCCATAGCGTGCCAGTTTCCCGGGTAACCTCACATACTAGAAGCAGGGTAGGCCTTTCTGTGAAACTCAAACTCGATCCAAGAATTTATACTCCATTACACTATTTCAAGATGATACGCCCTTAAGTTTTAGGGTATTGTATTACACATGTCAGCTTCAAAGCAGCCTGCAGTGCTTGTAGAGTGGAGCATCAATACAAGCTCAGGGCTGCTAGCTTTGATCACTCCTTTGGCACTACTCTCAAATTTTTTCTTGCTGCTACGGGAGGGGGACTATGTTTTAAGTTTGGTAGGACATGCTGCTTTTCTTGCTCAGACCTCCTTGGTTGGCAATAAAGCCTTTGCTAGGACTACCTCTTCTTGTTATAGAAAACAAATGCATGGCCCCAGCTTTTGGTTCTTGCCTGCTTTTTTGTTCCTTATCCAGTTTTATATTCCACGCAAAGCAGCCGCCTTCACAGCCAGCGAGCAGGTACTGATCTGGGCAGGTGGGGACCAGGGCAATCCGTAAGGGAATAGAGAGCGCTTCCAGCACCAGCAGCTGGCTAAAAGAAGAAAAACAGAACAAGCAGTTAAGTGTTGCTGTGACACGATAGTTATAGGCTCCTGGACTGGCCACATCTGGTATTTGAATCTTTACCTTGCTTTGAAATTGTAGTCACAGTCTGGAATCCCAATATCCCAGAGTGCAATTCGCTTGTCATAGGATGCAGCTATGGGACAGAGAAGAGAAGCAGGTAGTGACACCACTGCTCATCTGGCTCTTCTCGTGCTAGCTGGCAATTCTACCTGTGTCACAGGCTGTAACGCTCTGAGCCTGTGGCAGCAGAGAGCTCATTAAAGCACAGCAGCAGTCACGGAGGCTCCTGGCTCAACACCACTTCACAGACATTGTCAAACATGCAGTAATTTGCATTCTTATCCCATGCTCCAAGAGGAGCAGATAAAAGAAAGTTTGGTTCCTGTTGTTCACTACTGAGTTGTGGCTTCACAAGGTCATTAATTAGGGCCCCTTTGAACTCCTGTTTCTGGTTATGGGTTCTACTGGGATCTAAACTATGAGCTCCAACCTCTACTCTCAGGCAGATGTCATTTTATTCCACATATCCACAGCTTACTGCGTTCACATCCACAGCAGCTCCCACTGGGAAAGTTGGTCACTGGCATAAAGTGTCTTAATGTCTTTGTCACCAAGCTGATATACTGACAGCAGAAATGATCCTAATCAGATGGCATCCCTCAAACTGGGAGTAAACGGGTTTGAGTCCAGTCTCCAAACAGGTATGCAAAGACTCTCACTTTATTACTATAAATTCTTCTATGCTATGTAACTAGCCTTGCTGTCCATGCTATTATATGGAGGTGCTACCAACCTCCTTATCCCTCAGGGCTTCTACCTTTTGCACTCTTGAGCTTCTGCTTGAAAAGTACCCACTACAGCCACCCATGTTTAAAAAAAAAAAAACAAAACAAAAAACAACTTTTAATGGTTCATGTAGCAGTCTAACCACTCCAGGATGTGGATAATTGTAGGCAAGAGAAACAATGTGCTGTGGGGTGCAGGTGTGGTCTGAATGGCTCTGTAACAGCTAACTGTTCAGGCCTGACAATGCAGCTGCAATTTGTAATATGATGGCTCATTTTCTGTCCCTCAGCCTCTGTGGGCCCTTCTGTGGCACAGCTCTTCTGCAGCAGGACCTGAATAAAAATTTCTGACGAGGCACAGAACCCCCAAAAGATCTTCATTTATTCAAAAGCAATTAAGCACATAGTTTTGCTCGTTGGAAAAAAATGAAATCCAGCAGCCCATTATACGCTGCCTTGCCCCTGTTGCCATGCTCGATGAGAGCCCTGCCAGCTGACCGCTCGCTGCCCGGCCCCCAGCAGGCTGCTCTGGCTACCAACCATTCTTCTCACTCATCCCTGCGGAACGGATCCACTACCGGGCTCCTTTGTGGCTACTGTGTGTGTGACAGCCACCCCGAGAGCTATCGAAACAGGAGCTGCTGCACCCAGCTAAAGGGTCAGGTTCTAGCTGAAACAGTCTGTACCTTCTGCAGATTGCTGCCCTATGACACTAATAGTATTCCCACCCCAGTGTCTGTCTGCCCATGCTTTCCGTATGTCTGTGCAGTCCCTACCTGCACCTGCTTGCACTGGTGACAGTTCCCCTTTTTAAGGAAGCCCAGCCTTTTCTACATTAGGTACTAAAGTTACAATGATTCTGAACCAGAGACTTACTGAAGAGGTGAGTTTCTCGAGTTGGGCTGAAGCAGACAGTAGCAATGGGCTTTTTATGAGCCTTTATCTCTCCATAGCAGAAGTCAGCTGCCACATGAATCAGTTTGACGATCCCTCTCCTCCCAGCAGCTGCCAAGATATTATGAGATTTTTTCCGACTGTCGCTGATTACCATTGTGAGGGTTGTCCATGCAACACTGAAAAACTCCTAGGTTAGAAAGAAACCAAAAATATAGCGTGAAAGAGAACAGTCAGCAGGACGGCCGTTTGCTCAGAGATAAGACAACTATCACAAGAGCTATCCAGGTAAAATGACATGACTATTTGAGCTGGAGCATCACATCTCAAAACAACCCTGAGAAGAACACAAACTATCAAAACAGGACATTTACTCCTCTGTGCTGTCAAGCAGGCTTAGCAGCCTGGATACACATCCATATGCCTGTGTGAGGAGAAGAGGCAAACTAATCTTATAAACTAATAAAAAAATAAAACCAAACCAGGCTAAAAGGGTAAGCAAGATATGTTTACTACCTATCTTCATCCTTTTAGGGCCTGTCCATGGTAATGCTTGAAACCCTTTCAGGCCTCTCTGTAATATACATTAGGTATACCTGTATGTAATTATAATGGATTATGGTATTCCCACTCAATGCTTACTCTCCCAGTTGCAACCTACCTCTGTAGTCACCTTATACTTTTTCAGCACCGTCCCCGTCTCACAATCAATCAGACAGACAGATTCCCCTCCACACGTTGCCACAGTTCTGGAGGAGCTCACAATGGGATCTAAAAGATGAAAAGAACAGGTGAGACGTTCCCAGGTTCACCGATAACATGTGAAGACTGCAGCTTATCACTGCCTCGTGCTCTCCCAGTCTCCTGTTTTCAAAGTCAAAGAAGAAGTACGTAAGCAAGTCTCTTCCTGACAACGGAGACTACAGCTTGAAGAAGCAGGGTCTAACGCATGGAGTCCGCTGGGATTCCAGAGCCGGGTGGTTCTAGGAATCCTGCAAACCTCTTTAAGGGCTCACCTTTCCTGGCTCCACAGTCTAGCAATGGCTCGAAGACACAGGACCAGAGCTGCGTTTTAAAATCCTCGCGGCTGTTGCCTTTACTGTGACACTGAAGAAAATGCAATGGCTCTGCACTGACATCCTCCTACAATAAACCATCCACATTTAGAAAATTCATTCCCCTGACAGTGTTTTGTCTGTGATTGCCTTGACAGAACCCTCTACTGAACACAGCAATCTGAATTAAACTGAAATATTTTTCAGCCCTTCTGTGCTACAGAGAACAGGAGAGACTGAGGTGTCACCACCAATGCTCAAGATTCCTAAACCAGCAGGCCCAGCAGTGAACCCCACTTCCAGCTGCAGAGAAATGTGAAAAACCCTTTAGATCCCCACTGGTCTGAGCTGAAGGGGAAACACCTTTTCCCATGCAGCCAACAGTTTGACCTGAGAGCAAGTCACGCCAGGTCCATTTCTAAGAACAGACTTTCAGTGCACCACCTCAGAGTGCTGGTCCATCCATCCCCTGCAGGGGATTCACTTCTCCAGGGGGGGCCCTTCCCTGACGCCTCAGAGATTTAAAACAACAACAAAACAAAAATAAAAACTGTAACTCACAATATATCTGGCCAATTATGAGCTCCAAGGTGTGCAGAGCTCTGATGAAATTTGAATGAGGCTCCTCCCACTAAACCAAGAGGCCAGACGCCAGTTCCAAGGGGGCTGATGAACATACCTTACCCTTGGAGTTCTTCACTGGGATCAAGCTAACAACTCCGTTGTCCTGCTCCTGGCTTTTCTGTTCCCCTGGCAGCTGGCTGGATCTTCTGTTGCTTTGCCCCTTGGGAAACTGCTCTCCATTCCCATCTGTCTCTTCAGCTCCCTGCTCAGGGGTTGCCTCTTTGGCTGGCTGGTCCGATGTTCTTGGTTTATCAGGAACTGGCTCATCTTGCACACAACTGGACTTTCTGGGATTAACTGCAGCTGCCTCCTTGGTCTTTGCCTGGGACTTGGCTCTCTTGTTTCCAGAGCCTGCTTTTGAATTACTTCTTTTCCTCTTGCTGGGCACTACTGTGACCTGTAAGGCATACTGTCAGTTTCGGCAGAAGATTTCTAGCTTTCCCAAGATGTGCAAATGATTTTTAAGTCAGAGAGATTAATTATTCAAATGCAAGTACACTTCCAGAGTTACAGACTGGGTTCCAAGGATCAGACAGCTCACAGCTGCAGAGTTCCTAGAGGCAGAAGCTAACGAAAATCACACAGCCAACCTCATTTTCATCTCACTTCCCTTGTCCCAGTTACTTGCAATTTACATATGATGTGGAAAAGCAGATGTGGCCCATGGACCGTGGGGGTTCAGTCCGCAGCCAATTCAAAGAAGGCAAACACCATCACAGTCTGGCCATGCATCAGCCCAGTTCTCTCATTAAAAATGTCCCTTCCTCAAAGGAGAGGTGGAGTCAGTAGGACTACACTCATGAAATCGTTTGGGTCTCCTATGAGAACAGAAGCTCTCTCCTCTTGGAGAGCAACTCAACCTTCACATTGCTGGGAAAGCTTCAGTCTGGCCATAGAGAACAAGCCTCAGCTGCTGAATACAGGCTGGAGCCTGAGACTGCCCCTATGGTTACCAGAAGGTCATAAATGTAAACTGGTAAGTGCTACTGAATTCGTAACAAATAAAAAGGACGTTGTTAATGTAATTGGAAAAAATCACCTACCTGATCCACAACCTCTGCAGCTTCCCTGGGGCTTTCTGTACTTTCCTCCTCATTCTCATCCCTCGCCTCCTCTGGTTCAGGATCTGTGTTTAACTCCAGACCCAGTGAATATGCCAGAAACTCTTCTGCAATCATTTTCACCTTAGAAGCAAGTATGTGGATTTGTTAAAAAAAAATTAAACAAAACAAAACCAAAAACAAAACAGCAACAAACTCTGATGTATAATGACAAGAGCTGCTTTGCTGAGTTTTTATTATCCGCTTCTACTATTTTACGTGAATTTCACAAGTCATGGAGGAGCCCTCAGCTAACAGTCTGGCAGGCCAATTCCTCTGCTGACATTACATGACCCGAGAACTTTACTTCGTCATGGGCACCCAGGGTACACATTTGCAAAAATGACAGCACAGCAATGAAACAAGACAAAGGAGAGATGGAAGCCTCAATTGTATGTATGCACATACAATTAAAACATGTTACAAACTAAATGGTATCTTTCCCCACTGGAAGTAACTACAGTTCTGTCATTACCTTTTCTTCTTTCATACAGCTTCCATCAAGACTAAAGTTTGCTATTAAGAGTTATTTGCAAATAATTAAGTACTAAGGATACTGTAGTCTTGTTCATTATGACAAGTATCATTATTGCTGTGAATTAAAAAAACAATGTTTAATGGCAGTCACTGCAATTTGGTGCACATGTAGCCCTAGTGCTTCCCGTAACTGCTTAACAAAACAGTGAAGAAAACCAGAAAAAATGATACCACCTGTCTGCAAGGGCCCTGATACCCTGAACACAAATCCAGAGCATTTTAATCAAATCCATTCAGAATCAGGCTGCAGAATCTCTGCTTGAAGAACAGCAGGGTAAGTGAAATGTAACCTACCCGCCAGCGGGTGAACTCACTGAGTGAGCTGGGTCCATACACTACATTGGTTTGCACTGACTTCAGGAACTTCTTCTTGATGGCCTTCACTTGTTCAGCTGTGTATTTCTCAGGAAGTTGGTCACGAAAGAATTTTTTCCAGTGAGCAGTAACCTAGGCAGAAAGACTGAGTTTACTCAACAGAATACTACAGAAAACCAGAGCAGAAAAGCACAAGAGTACTTGTGAAAGCAATTAAGAAGTTGCCAACCCTGACGCTCTGCTAGCTACATGATGGCACTGCTTCCATTTATTTTATCAGCATTCAAACCATGTCTTCAGCTAACAAGAAACCCAATTCCTCTGGACCAAGCTTAAGTGAGTGTGGCTAAGCAGATACTGTCAACACGGATCCAAAGCAATGCCTTATTTCATGCCTCTGGATCCCTAACAAATGGTCTTAAGGAGTCTTACACTGGGCCCTACTAACATGGAGTAACCTCACAGGTAACTGATTTATTATAACAGGCATGGGATAACAGGGATGTTTGAGTTTTCTTGCAGTTCAAGTGCGTGCGTGAGCAGGACTGTTGCCTGGTATCTATAAATCTAATGTCATCCCCATTTATAGATACCTTGACTCCAAAAAGCTTTTGCACTATGGGCACAATCATGCAGATGCTCACCTACCAGCACAGTTTCCCATCTGAGAGTTTCTGGTGGGTAGTAACACAGGTATAAGCATTTGGACTCAACAGATATCTGATGTCAGACACAGCAGTAAGAAGTGGGCAGCCAGGTACCATCAGGGAAAAGGATGTGGGGCACAGATATCAGCACAAAATGAACAGAATGGGGGAGTATTTGGTGTCTTATTAAACAGCCAACCATGCCCAGTTGCCTGGAGGATAAGAGGCTGAGCAGCCCTCACCAAGACCCTTTGAGGTACAAGATATTACACAGATAACACTTAGCACAATAGGCCATCCCAGTCTTCAGTATTTGATCTCTCCACCACTGCTACACAAAAGGAATTAACAAGATCAGCTATCTAGAATACAAATAGTAAGAGCAGTACTGCACAAAAAAACCCACCTTTTTCATAACAGAACAATAGTTTTGCTCAAGATCACGTGCTTTGTGAGGACAATCTGGCAGGAGCGAAACTGTGTACGTAAATGAGTGAAAATACAGTTCCAAACATGCACAGCTGAAGAAGAAAGAACAAATCCTTGTTCCTGGTGTATGCTGGAAAAAGCAAGATTATCCCGAGCTTGGTTCTGTGCTCCCCATTCCTGCAGCTGGGACAGTAATGTAAATTAGATGGGGAGGTATATATAAATGCAGCTGTTACGTCAGCACCAGGCTTCTCCCATTTTTGAACGATGATTGGAATGACTTGAAAAACTAGAGGGTCAGACACAGACCTTGCTGGCCCTGCTCCTGTGATTTAAAGTGAAGGCAGAAGTTGACTACAGAGAACAGGTAGAGCAAATGCAAACAGTGACCAGAGAAAGCAGTAGTGAGGCATTTACTCAGTGGACTATACCGTGGGCTGTGCTCAGCTCATACCAGAATTACTGTTAACAATTTGATCCTTGCTTGCAACCCTGTCATTAAACTGAGCACAGTATTTAGTTATTTCTCAGATATTTAGAGAAGAAAATATCACATGTCTTACCTTGCTGGTCAGCTTACGACTATTGACACGCCTCACGTGATTAGCCAGTTTGGTTATATCCTTGCCATTGAGTAGCCGAAGATTTTGCAAAAGAAACATTACTTTATAGTCATCATTGAGCTAGAAAGAGAAGACAACAGTTACAAAAACTGTACAAGTGGTACTTGCTTTAGCTTTAGTCCTTTATTAAAATACAGCCAAGGATGAGAAGAATGTATTTAGTCAGGAAAAGCCACTTCACAAAATCTTCTCAGCACTTCCAACTCGATTATCACCTTTTAGCTGTAAGTCAACTTTCTCCTGTGAGTTGTGATCTTCAACTGCAGACAAAAGACCTGCCCCACACTCATGCAGTACTGGCACCCAACACAAGGTGGCGGCGGTGGAACCGGGCTCATCTGCTCCGGCCCCAGTGCAAGGCAGGGCATTCCGTTCTCACCCTTTAACTAAGAGAGCATCTAACAGAGGAAGGCCGGCCTTGCCCACTGTAAACCTACGTGAAGCAGGGCTTCTTTGGGTCAGGCGCCTTCTAGGCCAGAGCAGCTCCCCAATCCAGTTTACCAAACAGGCATACACATACTTCTGCCTGCATGCACCAGCAAATAAGCATCTGGGGGACAGCGATGGTGGCTGATGCCAGTTTAAAGCACAAATTACAGTTTTGTAATTTTAACGTTAAACTGTGCAGTCAGCAGAGCCTCTTGGGAGAAGTCAGAAAACTTAAACTAGAGTTAATCACTGAGTTTAAGCAGAAGACCAAGTCTGCTCTTCCAGAGTACATAGGGCACTAAAAGTAACATACAAGAAGGACATTTCTATAGAATCATTACTGTATTTTACACAAGCATGAGCATAAGATGTACTGCCTGACAAGCCTAAGATGGGACCCTGCCTTGGAGAATCAGACATTCAAAATACCCAGATTTTAATATCTGGGTGGTTTTGGGCAAGCCACTTCTGCAGATTCGGAAATAGTGGCACAAACTGGTGAAGGGGCACAAAAGACTGTCTGCTTTCTCAGATGCCCTAACACTTGCTGCCTAAGAACAGTATATAAGAACCGGGCCTAACTGCTGTTTGTTTCTCCCTCTATTTAATGCTTCGCCTATAAGGATGGGAGGTAACTCACTGTCAAGTACACATTGTTCTCATAAGTCAGCTCCTCGAGCAGAGGGAACTGTTTCAAAGCAGTTACATCTTCCAGTTTGTTGTTGTTGCAGTTTAGGACACGCAGATCAGGCAGGGTTAGACTGCTGGGAAATTTGTCCAGTAAATTATCAGAGAGATCTAGTTTCTGCAGATGCCTCAGACGGGAAAACAAACGCGGGTCTAAGTCTCCAGTCTTCAACTGCAGCTTGGACAGGCTGAAAACAAAAGAGAACATGAACTACCTGCAGTTCACTGGAAAAACAAGTGCTGACTTTCACAGGATATAAGGTCCCACCTGGTGGCACCTCTCAGTCTAGCACAATGCACTGGGTAAATCTGACCAAACCTGCTCTCTTGTCTGCAAGCACACATACATGGAAAAGATGCTGCATCTGAGCTAAGAGACACCATCAGAGACTCAAGTCTACCTAAGTATTTGCAGTACAATTAACATACAATACAGATCAACCTCCTGTGGGTAACAGAGCTGGCTGTGAGCAGTGAATCACCAGAAAAGTTCCTGTTCATAGAAAAAAAATACCACACCTCTAAGAAGTTTGGTATTTTATTCCTTTGCAATGTAAATTCAACAGAACAAGCTGTGGAAATACAAGCCACTTATCCCCTAGACCATCAGTCTAACCTGTCCACAGAATGCTCTAGATTCATTATTTCACTCATTTTTTTGAAATCATCATCTCACAACTGCTGTAAGCAATATAAGACTATGGTGATTCCAAAAGGCTAGCCATGTCCTCCCCCTCACTTTGTGCTGACACCTGCACTCACACAACAACGTGGCAAATTGGATCAGTTTGCTGATTTGGCTCAAAACTTTTCTTCTCTGCATTGGAAGTTAAGTTCAGGCCAAGGGCAGAGTAGGTCCCAAAATCATTTGGTTGTTTTCAAAGAACTAATTTCACAAAAAAGTGATTTTTCCATTTCTTTTACAGTGAATGCTGCTGCAAAAACTTCCAATGGCAAATACAGAA
The DNA here is from genome assembly GCF_018691265.1 of Tyto alba. Classification (NCBI taxonomy): domain Eukaryota; kingdom Metazoa; phylum Chordata; class Aves; order Strigiformes; family Tytonidae; genus Tyto; species Tyto alba. The sequence continues at coordinate 11,912,196 of NW_024881281.1, read as the reverse complement.
ATCTACCTAACAAAATCCCAAGGCTGCCATCAAAACAGAAGCATTCTGTCCTGAAAGAGGAAGTGGTACAATATTTATGAGGGGAAAAGAATATTCCTTCTCTGTAAGGAAGTGAAAACTGCGTTTTATAAAGAGGGTCATTTAGATTTGATTAGATCATTTACTTGAGCTCCAAAGGTAGCTTTCTAGTCCTGACAGCCAACATCTCTTGAAGACACAAGCCTGAATTCCTTTAGGAAACAGAATCTCCATCTCTAATGATTAATTTTAAAAGGCCTTCTAAATATAAACGAAGTGTGAATAAACGAGGTAAATAAAATTAGGAAGCAAGACAATTTCTCCTTCCCTTGTTATCTCAGAAGCCTAACCAGCCAGTCCAAGCATATAAGAAAAGTTGAACAGAATTCAGATGGCTGCAAAGCTGAGTGTGACTACTGTGTCATTTTGGGGAGAAACTCAACACAGTGTTCCCCAAATGGACTTTCTGAAATACAACCTTTCAAAATCATGGCACGAAGCTGCATGGAAAAAGCCACACTCTAGAAATTCACTGCTTCAAAATATCTCAGTATCATTTTGTTATTGAGATTACTGCAGCCTATACTATTCAGATAAATGTTTGAGTTTCTCTTCAAATTATTTTAGCACAAGACAAACTAAAAGAAATAACTTTAAAGAGTACATGTGAAACCCAAAACTCTTACATCAGCAACAAAAACAACAAAGGTGCCAGACAGATATTGGCTAGCTGAGTAACTTGGATTGACCAGTTTTGGAATAGAAGAATTCCACTGTGTTAAATATTTGGAAAGACATGTATTTTTGATGACCTTTGTTAAGGATCTGAGCAACAAAACTGGTTTTAGTGGTTTCTAAGTGTGTCAGAGTTTATTCTCCTTCTCCGAGGTATCCTCCTAGTCTGAGGTACTAATATAACTGGATTCAGGGGAGATGAAAAGTGATGGAGGGAGGGGAAAAGGGAGAAGAAATAATGCCAAAAATATTTTAAAAACACTCTAAAATCCAGGTCAGGAGAGATTCTCTTATTCACATTAAGCAATTGCTAGCAAAGACAGAAGTGTTTTGGGGACAGGAAGTAGGGATATCTTAGGCAGGGTTATGTAGGGATATCTTGGGGTTAGGAAATCGGGATCCAGCCTCAAGCAGTTTTACAGAAGAAAGGTGACAGCATGTATGTAATATAAATGGTGAAAAGAGGTGGTAATTGTTGATAACCTATCTCATGAATGCAGTTCCACTAGTGCTCACTGATCACTCATCGAGAATGCCATCTCCCGTTCTGTGCTTTGTAACTGTCTCTCTTTTTTCAGTAAAAATGCTTAGAGGAAGAAAGACAAAAAAAGGATGACCCAGGCTGAATTCAGCTGGAATTTTCCACGGGCCCATCTGCACTTACTTCAGTGTCTCAATCTTTCGAAGCCTTGTAGATCTTGGGACTGCTCTTTCCAAAAGGAGTTCTGTAGTGATTTTTGACATTTTTAGTATCCACCCCTCTGCTGGAATCACTAATCGGTCAGCTGTAGAATCTCTTCTTGTAACCTTCCTGGTAAAACAAACAGAATAAGAGGAAGTCCTTTCAATTGACTCCAAAAGGGGGAAAAAAAAAAAAAAAGTTATGAGGTTAGCTACTGATTTTGCTGCTGTGTGTGAAGTCACCTTTCTCACATGGTTGAAATGAAAATACCAGAGATTGTTATTACGCTGGGCACACGCTCCCAACACGCTGACCCAACCCATCCCCAAAACAACAGTGATACCTCCCTTGGCTATTAAAGCGACAGACTTGCTGTACATGAAAGCTGTCCGCGGGGTGATGGCACTCAGGGCTAGGCCAGACTCGCTGTTACCTGTTTGTACCTCTCCTGAGCATCAGGGCTGTGCTCTAAGAACTGCAACATGATTTCAAATAAACAGCAACAGTAAGAATAAATACACCTGGTGTGAATGTCTTCCTCCCAAGGAAAAGACACAGTGCGCTCACTGGCCTAGCCAGATGGATAGACTCTTGGCTGACAACTTCTAAATTCCCTAAAACTTTGGAAAACTGAATTAATTACCAGAAATGTGAATCCCCACCAATCAATAACATAATTTTCTCACCATGGAGAAAAAAAAATCAACAGCATTCTGTATGTTATTGGTAATTAGTAGATGTTTTCAAGCATCGTTGTGGATAGGACAGTACACGCGCACACACGGATACACTGGTATTTAGAATAGTAACACTGATAGGGGCAAATTAGCTTCATGAAATTACTGGTTTGTGGCTTACCGCTCTTTCTGACATGGATTCCAAGAGTGGGAAATAGAAGAGAAAAGAGCTCCAAGGGCAGGATCACTATTGTCTTTTTGTGTTAGTCTCACCACTGCCTACTCCAGTAAGCTGTGAGGAATACACGAGGCACTAAGGTGTCCTCAAGGTTGACTTCAGCACCATAACATGCCTACAGCACCCGGGCCATCGGGTTTGATAAGCAATGGGGCATTGCTTTGTTAACACCTGTAAGTAAGGACAATCCTTCATGTATGGAATAGTTTGTACCTGCATAAAGAACACAGAGCCTGAAAACCAGTTTGAACAGCAGCTGTTGAGGATTTGATCCTTCAAGCAACAGAGCTATGACTGAAAGCCAAACCATAGGATCAGGCCTAACGAACCTCCCTAAGCTCCAGTATCTGTAACAAAAATTTGACACCGACGACTGCGGATGTTCCCATCACCCTCTTTTTGAGCACGCCAACACCTCAGCCACAGCTGTGACCCCAGGGGAGCCCACCACAGAACACGGCCCCATCACCCCAACGCCACGGGTGATGCTGCAGAAGGCGCCTTCCGTCACCCCGACGAACCCCAAAACCCACCCAAACGAGGGACCTCGGCCAGAAGCAGCCACCGACCCTCCTCCCGCCCCACAGCATCATCTCCCGGGCTCGGCAGGGTGTCGGTTCAGGCCAGACTAACGCAGCGGGGAGGAAAATTAGTTTAGTTTTAACCACCCCGCGCCGCCCGGACCGCTGCTTCGGCTAAACCGAGGCGAAGCCGGCTGCCTGCCGCCGGCCTGTCAGCCCGCCCGGGCGGCGAGGAGGCCCCGGCGGCCCCTCAGACCGCGGGGGACCGGCTGCCGGGCTGCAGGCCGCGGCACCGCCCCGGGCAGGGCCAGCGGCCCCGGATGCGGCTCCGGGCCGCGACCGCCCGCCTCACGCTGCCCCCAGCCCGGAGGCGGCGCAGGCCGGCGCCAGGCCTGGGCGCCCCCCGCGGGTGTGTGCGCGCTGGGGAGCGGGACTACAACTCCCAGCGGCCCCCGCGGCGCGGCCGGACCCGGCTCCGCTGCTCGGCGCCGCGCGGACTGCTGGGAAAGCGAGTCCTACACCCCCCCCACACACACACACCAACCCCCACGCCCCCATTCACCCGGCCGCGCAGCCCGCCTGCCCCGTCGCCGCCTCGGCCCCCACTCCGCTCCCCTCACCTGGGAGCGGCGGCGGCGGGAGGGGAGGAGGAGGAAGAGGAGGGGGAGAGAGGAGGGGAGGGGGCGGCGAGGGCGGCCCGTATCCTCAGCAAAGCCGGCGGGGATGGAAGAGAGGCGCGGCGGTGACGGGCCGGGCTGCGGCTGCAAGGGGATCCGCTCCTGCCTGCTCTGCGAGGGGCCCGCGCAGGCCGCTCCGCCCCCGCAGGTACCGGGGAGGGGGCGGCGGGGCGGGGCCGGCGGGGCGGGGCCGGCGGGGGGAGTTGGGAAGGGGGGGGGGGGGGGCGGCTGCCATGTTCCCCTCAGGGCGGGCCCGGGCTGTGGGGGTGAAGGCGGGGACCCCGCCACGGCTCCCCGGGGGGACAAAGCAGGGCTGCCCACCCCCCTTCCTCCGTGGGGTTCGTGAAAAGAGCCTCAGGAACGGCCCAGGTGCCCGCGGCCACCCCAAAAGCCAAGACGGACCTCACCTGGGCGCCACACGCTAAGAAAAGGCGGGTGCGCTGCAGCTTGGCCTTTTGGCCTGGGCGATTTTTATCAACTTTCCTCATTCAATATTTATTGATATAACAAAACGTATCTCTACCGCCAGAATACTGACCATTAATCTCTTTGTACATTTGGCACCGAGAAGCATCTGTTCTTCCCTGTCTTTGCAGGATAAAGACATTACTAGGAAAGAAAAGAGGCTTCGAGCAAGCAGCACGCTCCTGCAGCTGTTAAAAAATAAAATCAGGGAAGAGTTGTTCCTCAGAAGCAGCTCAGCTGTAGACTTTCTCATGTCTACAAGAATCATGCTGCAACATCAAGGTTGCAAGGGTAAATCATGGAAATGCCTTACTGTGACAAGTTTCTCCCCATTGCTTTTTTTCTTCTCCAACGTTAATTCCACAGGGAGAAGATAATTTCACTTACTGTCCAGCAACAGGCCTAGCTAAAGGAAATGAGCACTCGGAATTTGCTGGCTGGGCATTTCCATTTCCAGGGGTGTTTCTGATGGAGGAGTTCGTTAGCAAAGATGAAGAATCTGAGATAGTTGAACTGATGGATCGAGATGACTGGAAACCATCACAGTCTGGCCGAAAGAAACAGGTTTGACACTAGGAGCACATTTGTTCTTAGATCTCTCTGGAAAAGGAAAGCTGTTTTTAGTTAAAACACAGAATATTTGCAAGTTTCATTTAATATTTTCCACTGGAAGCTTTTCCTGGAATCAACTGCAATAATTACTTGTAATTAAAGTCAACTTCTTACAAAAATATATGGTAGTTGTAACAAATCATACTTGATGGTGCGTGTTCAGGCATTAAAGTTCACGCAATCTCCAGGTGAAAGAAGTGGGTGTTTTGTTTTTACTTTACAGGTGATAAATCTAATTCCAGACAAATTAACGTAGCTTCACTTAGTCCTTTTGTAACCTGGTGACCAGGCCACTGGAAGAGATGAGAACTCAAAAGTCTTGACCATGAGACCTGTAGGGATCACAGCCTCTCCAAAAAGACTCGTCCTAGATTTCTGATTAACACCAGCTCTTCCCCCCGCCCCCTCTTCTTTTCCAACAGGACTATGGACCCAAAGTGAACTTCAAGAAACAAAGGCTGAAAGCTGGCAGCTTTACCGGTTTGCCAAGTTTTAGTAAAAAGATTGTGGCACAAATGAAAGCCTGCTCTGTACTTGGCAGTTTCTTACCTGTTGAACAATGTAATCTGGACTACATGCCAGAGAGAGGTTCTGCCATCGACCCACATTTTGATGACTGGTGGCTTTGGGGAGAGCGTCTGGTTAGCCTAAACTTGCTCTCAAAAACCGTGCTATCCATGTCTTGTGATTCAGAGGACAGTATCCAATTATTTCCCACTTACAGTAAAGAAAATGGGGAATTGAGTCCCCCTGGATCTCTTACACAGACGTCAGCATGCAAAAATTCAGACAAAGGGGGAATCAACTGCATTTTATCCCCAAGGCTTGTGCCAAGTAAAGAGGTGACTATTGCCATTCACTTACCCCGAAGGTCTCTGGTGGTGCTGTACGGTGACGCACGGTACAAGTGGAAACACGCGATTTACCGCAAGCATATAGAGCATCGCCGAATCTGTGTCACATTCAGGGAGCTGTCTGCAGAGTTCAGCGCTGGAGGAAGGCATGAGGAACTGGGTAAAGAACTGCTAGAAATAGCTCTTTCATTTCAAGGAAGACCGGTGTGATCAGCAAGGGGAAGATGGAATTGCAATTTGTTAGGAAATTTGAAAAATAAAAGTACAGAATTTGTACAACTCTTTATTTCTGAAGTGTGCGTAAGGAACCAGGTGTGTACAGAGATAAGCTCAATCAAATGGAAATTTAACAAACAGAAATAAGAGTGCAAGGAAGGGGTGGGCTGTTTGTTTCTTTGAAGACTCTCCTGGGCAATGGGAGCTCTTAGGCAAAAATTAGAAACGAGCTGTTGTAGTCATTGTAACAAATGCAAAAAGCAAATAGCCAGTTTTTAAATGCTTGAATGAAACCAAGAAAGAAATTTAGAATCATTAAACTGAGCTGAATATCAAACTGCCCTTGGCACAAATTCAGCCCAAGCCCTGCAGCAGGTTTTGACCTTTCCTGGCCCGTACTTGATTCTGTCATACTGCTGTTAGCGTTGCACTGTGCCGTAGGGACACAACTGTCTTCTCACTCGCTTCAGGTAGGTCCTTTAGGGATCAGCTCTCCAGGGAAGGAGGGTAAGCAAGCATCTCTCCACAGACAGTACAACACACTGAGAACTAATTAAAGTAATTATCCTTTGCCGAAGATTCATGCTCTAACAGTGAGGATTAATCATAAATACCGCGTGTGACCTATATCTTCTGGGACCAAAGAGCGGTATTTGCAGAGCGTCGATGCCGACTCTTCTGCAGAGGCAGCCTGGACAGAGTTCAGACCAAAGACTTGCACAGACTGTATTATCTTCTGATCATTTGTCATCTCTGAACCCCGCTGTCAGCTCTCAGTAGCAAGAGTCTCATTTTGGGAATAAGCTGGGCAGCAGACTGCAACACTGGCGGCTATCATTTTTTTTCTTGGCACCTCCAGCAGTCAGGTTTGAATCATGCCTTGTACCTAAGATTCAAGTAGTCATTTGTAGCAGAAGCTGAGCTGAGGCCATCTGTCTGCTCTGAGCAAACTTCTGTGCTCTTGAAAATGAAGTTGTGCTGTGTAAGAATTGTGATCCTTTAATAAACACAGATGTGTCATCAAAACCATTCAGCACAGTCCCACCTACAGCAATAAAACAACACTTTACACTGCTGCCGGGTGTTGGTCGGTAAGGAAAGAGGGGACACAGTTATTACGTGGGATCTCAGCAGCCCTGCACAGGTATATGCTGCCCTAGCAGTACTTCCTTGGACAATGCACAGGTTTTATTGCACAGTAATGCACTTGTGCCATAGATAGTGGCCCCTGCGTCAGGCACTGGGAGGGGGAAAGGGAGCTCTTCACCCCTGAAAACAGTTACTAGAAATCACTGAACTGATTTTAGTTTAGCCCAGTATTTTAAACAGCTGCGGACATCATCCACGACGGTTAATTCCAAGAGGGATCTGTGAGCAGGGCTCCCAGGGGCAGTCCTAAAAACCCCAAACCTCCACCCAGAGCGGCGGGTGAGCGTCACCTCCGTGCTCCCGCCGCGGTTTTGGCAGTCACAGCATGCCCTCTCTGCTGGAAACCCAGCACTGCGAACGCGGCCGGCCAACGTGCAACCGGCAGGCCACGCTCGCTCCACAGCCGGCTTTATCCCAGGAGGTCTCTCACAGTCCTACCGCTTCTTCAGCCCGCTCCCAAAAGCGGGTACTTGTACTCTCAAAATAGCAGTTCCTAACCTTTTTCCGGCGGACTGCCGTGGTCAGCACTGTGTTGCTGGTGTTCATGGGGCTCGGCAGCTGTGGAGAGCGCGATGTCCCCGGGCCAGCTCCCGGAGCTGCCGTCGGAGCCGAGGACCTTCGGCCAAGCAGGAGGACACGGCTGGCAGCCCGGCGGAGCTCAGCACAAAGCCACACTACGGGCAGAAACCCAGGGCAGCTTTCACAGAGAAAGCAAGCGTTGAGCCCCTGGCCTCGTCACCCTTTCAGCGCTGAGCCTCTCCAGCAACCTGCTCGTTGCTCAGCAAACTGCAGCAATCAAATATTTCCATTAATGTTTGGCCCTTTTAGATTAATATTGTGATCTCAGCCTGTTAAAATACTTTCTGTACGTGTACCTGCTGTTTCATTCTCTCCACAGTGAAAGCAGATGATGGCTTCTGATGAATCAGTGCCACAATAACAAGATACACAATATTAGTTCATTTTGTGCTCTGCATTTGTTAGCTGAATTTTTCTGCCTTGATTGAACTATACAGGAAGCTGCTGTCCTTGCCAGAAAGTTCCAGTTCTTCCTACTTGGTTTCTTAAATTTGAAAAAATGTAAACAATTAAATACTGTGCCAAAACCTGAGGGCTTTGTCCAGATGTTTTTGAAGTCCAAAACTTAATCTAGTCACTATGCAGTCATTGCTGTGCCTGTCTTTTGACATTTTTCACCTGTTAAACAGTCTCTTGGGCATCATTTTAGATCAAAATGCAATTACATACCCATCAGTTCTATATTAGTTTCTAAAACTTTATGTACCTTCTCTCCTAATAAGCCAGAATTGAAGTGCTGCAGCACATTAACAATTGGTCGGGACTGCCAAGTATCACAGGAATCTGAGAAAATTATAAAGAGGTTTTAATCTTAATTAATTAGCTCTTAAGAGTAATTTTGGCCACCATGCTAGTATTGTAAGACAAACTTTAATGGTCTTCATGTTATAGGAATTCCTGTCACAGCTGTTTATGTCCTTAAGCGAGATTAGCACTTGTAGAACATACGCCCTCATTAAAAGGAAGCACATCTAACTGTTATCTACTTGTGTATTTTAGAAGAAGGATAATATCTGACCAAGCTTTTTTAAAAAATGGCAAAACCCAAGTTAACCCAGAGAGGATGCTGGAGGACTTGAGATGCCTTTCCAAAAAAAAAATCAGTCTGAAATCAGCAAGAAGCAGAAAACTTAGCAAGTTTATCCAGTTTCTCTCACACAGCTGGACAATAACTGAGATACATACATTGTTCTACATTAAATATTGTTCATGCAGAGAAAAAACAAAAATAGGCAAAGCTGAAATACAGAGTTGCTCTTTTTTTTTTTTTTTTTTTTTTTTCCTTTTTTCTTTCCTAGCAGTTAGCACTCATGGTTGTTAAAACCCTGAGAAGGCAGCAAGCTCCCGGTCCTACACACAGGTATTCGCTGGAATGCTTTCCAACTTCAGCCAGTCAGTAATTACTGAAACCACTTTGTTTGAAATGGGTACAGAGGAGACAGCCTGCAACAACTTAATCACAAAATAACCGTGCAGCCCCAGCTGTGCCAGGATCTGAATCTGAGGTTGCGGCTTGGGGGGAGGTTACTGAGGAAACTGTCTTAAAAATAGATGTAACAATATTTAGAAGATAAGGAAGCTACAGCAGCAGGGAAACCCAAAGGCCTTTTGTTTGTTTGTTTTAAGGCAGGGAGAGAACATTATGAAATCCCATGGAAATGCAAGCGGAGGACATGGAGTGCGAGCAGCCAGCCGAGCCCACTGTGCCTCCCTCCCCGAGCCCAGCGTGGCCGTCCCCGTGGCAAACCGGGCTTGCCCGTCCCTAAACCCCCGTGTCGGGATCCGAGGATGCTCTGGAGCTGCACCCGCCCCACCAGCTCTCTAAACACACTCCCACACCTCTGAGCGCTTACCGCAGAGCGCGCTCCACCCTGGGCCCTCGCAGTATCGCTTCATCCCTCCCGTGGGTCAGGCCCAGACGGTCAAATCCAACAACTACTCCCCTGGTCACAAAGCCTCCCCAGAGTCACATATCCACCAAAACAACTGGGCGGCAACTACCAGAGCCAGGCCTGCCCCACGGCGACGTTAAAAATAGGGAGCTTACAGTAAGAGCTGCCACTAACCACAGCAAAGGGAGAACCTGACACTGTCCGGCTCCGACAGCTCCCATTCGTGCCTGGTCTTGACTCCTGCTAACGAGGGAAGGAGAGAAAGGGGTTGGCTCCTAAACCAAGGCAGGTGCCTCAGGAATGATATAAAGCAGGGCTGTACCCCTGCCCTTGCCAGCTCCTTCCCTGCTTTAGGGCAAGCGGGCAGTGTCCCTCCAGCGCTGGAGCCTGCAGAGGCATTTTTCTGCTGGGAAAAAACTATCCAAAAAAGTCTGAAGGAGGACTCAGGACTCTGGAGCAAGATAGTGGCCGTCCCCTGCGGTGAGCCCCATGGCAGAAATTGGGAAAAATAGCCCAAACAAGGCAATAACTGGCCCAAAGAGTCACAGCCCAAGGGAGCTGAGAATTAGGGCGACAGCCACCCTGAACTACAGCACCCCAGGGCCCACGGCTGGTCAGGGGAGATCCCCGGCGCACGAGGGTGGGACCCTGGGGAGAAACATCTCTTTGCAGGCACCACAGGAATGGAGCTACACAAAACCGGGGACACTCCAGGAACAACAGACAGCCCAGGAATGACAGAGAGGGGACAGCACAGGACAGACGTGGCCAGGCACTGGCAGGCAAACCCAGATGTGACACAGAGCGCTGCCAGCCCCGCCGGGACACCAGCGATGGTGTGGAAAGGCAGGTATCTCCACACCTGATTGATGGGAATCCTGCTGACAGCCACAGAGGCAGCAGCAGAAGCGAAGAGGGTTTTCTGGTGCTGTAGAACAGGAACACCCACCTGGACAAGTACAATGTCCCTCCTGCTTCATGGATGAACTACCACGGTCAACACCATGGGCAAACTTGCCGCAACACGAGTTTGGACCCAACAGCAGTGAAAATGTAAACAAGTTGGAGGAGGAGAGGCAGGAGCAAGAAAAGCAAATGCTGTTGTTGAGAAAGGAGAGGAGTTACAGCGCGAAGGTGATGGGTAACCTAGAGATCCCAGAGACCAGAGTCAAAGAGCAAAAATACTCCCATGGGCTTCTCCTGGAAGAGAGAACTTGGTGCCCAGAGAGATGAGAAACAAAGCTGCAAGCAAAGATGGGAAAAGCACATTATTATTATGTTTTCAGTGCATTCGCCCTTGGGACACCACCTCAAACCATACCTCAGACTCCCTTCTGGAGTAAGGCGATCCCGCTCCAGTCACAGATGCGCTGTCTTGAGAATTATCTTGAATCCAATCCCACCAAAGCCTCACCAAGTTATTCTACAAAATCAAAGCACAGTTTCTGCTGCATTTCTCCATTTGCTGAAGGGTTATATTTGCAAATAATTAAATGAACGATTTGGCTGTTTCCAAATGAGCTGCATTGCTTTCACAGCACTGTATGTGCACTGTGAAACTTTCTTTTTTTTAACTGCAAAAACAGCTTAATACTTTCCTCAACAACCTCCTGAGCTCCACAGCACACACAGTCTTATTATTACTGATGTTAAAGAAGAGTGCAAAGTACAGATGAGAGATTCGTCCTATCTGGTCTGGCTCTGGCCTCACAATAGAAATTTTGTTGGTAGAAGAGCTTACACATGTAATACTTGGCAGAAAACTCACCTATTGATTTTGTTGTATAAACTTTTATTATGGTAAAAAGAGGAGGGAGAGAGGGCAGACTCCTAGGGAGATCGTATGAATTTCATGACCACCCACCTCCTAGAAGACACTCCTTATTTTTTGCATTGCACATAAGTATAGACCAGTCATTTAGCATACAAAGACGATTTTCTTTGCTGCACATCAGCCAATATGGTACATGCCAACCGTGGTAAGAACAACAGATGAAAGCCACAGACACAGTGCTAAGCAACTTGTTCAGCAACGCTCAAACTCACATGTAAACAAGAGAGATTAGAGTTGGGTTCCCAAGGCCCTCGCCAGAGAGGAATACAGAGATAGTCTCACCCTGCTGCACTGGGATTTGCGTGTACTCTCCATTCTGGGAAGCTGACATAGAATACTCTGCCATTAGATTTCTCAAATCCCACTGGAATAAGGGACCAGGGTTAATTACAACATTACAAACATCCATAATGTTTTCAGAAACCTGTAACGCCTGGGAGACTCTGAAACTGCAACGTTTGAGTGCAGAGTAGGAAACCAGCACAGGATCAGGGCCAAGAAAGTGTGCTTATGCTCCTTTCAGCCCTGTGTGGCAGAAAGCCTCACTTTCCTTTAAAAATGCTGATGATTGTGAAACACTCTTTTCCCTCCACAAAGTTACCATAAATCATAAAATCATTTTTACAGAAGTTTTCACCCACACGGATGCTATAGAATTTTCAAGCTTCCCTCGATAAGCAATACAGACGTGCAAGTGTCATTTTCTCTACTGCTGAAAAAAAAGTCAGGTCAAATGAAATGTGATAGCTCTTTAATGGCACACAGCTCCCCCGCCCAATCCAGCTCCGTCAGACTTGCCAATACAGCTCCATGTTCCACCAGAGGAGTTGCCTGCTTTGGTGGAGGGAGAAGGAAGCATTCTTTTTTGACACACAAATGCTACAGCTGACAGAAAACCCTAACCAGCTGATGAAATATGCAGGGCTGGGGCTTGTTCTCTCTGTCAAACCAGGCAAGAGACATCACAACAATACATAAATGAAGACGACATAGCGACAGATTTCTACAATATGCTATATGCTATCATTCCTTATCTCCTTGAAACTTGCTTTTCTAGTCCTTCAAAGTTTTGTCTCATTAAATTCCCTGTCACTGTTCTGTTTTAAGAATGTCCTTGTTAAAACTAAAACACCTGTAAGCCTTCCCTGGGCACTCTTGCCTCTTACTGGGAAAAAACACATGATCTTGGCATTCACTCAATCAAAAGTGACAGATGCTTTCCCTTCCAACCCAAACTAATCTATGATTCTATCTCCATGGAGACCTTATAGTGGCCTTCCAGTACTTAAAGGGGGTACAGGAAAGGTGAGGAGGGACTCTTTATCAGTGGGTGAGGGGATAGGACAAGGGGTAACGGTTTTAAACTGACAGAGGGGAGATTTAGGTTAGATCTAAGGCAGAAATTCTTCCCCGTGCGGGGGGTGAGGCGCTGGCCCAGGGTGCCCAGAGCAGCTGTGGCTGCCCCCTCCCTGGAAGGGTTCAAGGCCAGGTTGGACGGGGCTGGGAGCCCCCTGGGCTGGGGGAAGGGGGCCCTGCCCGGGGCAGGGGGGTTGGACTGGATGATCTTTAAGGTCCCTTCCAACCCAAACCATTCTCTGATTCTGTGCTGCTGAAGAAAGTCTGACACAACTCCTCAGCTGCCTGAAATTCAAAATTCTACTTCCCCAGCTGTAAAAATATAGTAAAGAATAGCAAGAAAAGAACATAAAAGCTAAGGCTGATTTCTTTCTGGATGTATTTATGGAATACTTGCTTTGGAACAAAGGTGATCAACACTCACAGTTTCTATTGTGCTTTCCTGGATGTCCTCATGTCAGCTGCAGATACCCACATTAACCTGCTCAGCTCTAGAAACAAGCTGCCAGTTAATTGCTGCTGCACTGACAGCCAGGGAGTTCTGACGCATAAGACAGGTCCTACACACAAACTGGCTTTTTGGACTGCTGATGCAGTTTTGATTTTGGCAACAGAATATTGCATTTGTGAAAAATAAAGATTTTTGGCTACCTGAAGCAATGGTAAGGTAGATAAAGTTTTGACTTGAACTCCATGGCAGTGTCGACTTAAGTACACAAGTGTGTAGGACCAGGAACAGGCCAGAGACCCCAGCATCTGCAACAGCACTACAACCCACAGCTATATACGGCAGGCAATTAGCATTTAACATAGTTAAGCCTCAAGACAATCCATCACTGGTGTGTCTCACCAACTAGCAAAACAGGTATTTTCCTCTTAGCCTTAGCTGAGTGGATTTGCTGGAAGCAGCCTCTGCGCCTCTGTCACACTACCTGCATGCCTCTGTCATGCCCGTCTAACTGCACTTTCAGTTTGTGAAGCTCTTCGATCTCTCGGTTGTGGCGCTCCGTTTTGTGCCGCACCAAAGAGCGGTAGAAGTGAATGGTGAAGACGACAAAAATCAGCCCCACTGGAACCATGATGATGGTGGAGACCAGTGCTGACTGCCAACCCGCATGGCCGCTGGGCTTCTCGGCGTTGGTGGTCTCGTTCTTCAGGATAGAGCCCACAGGCAGAAATTTTATCCAGCACAGAAGCACGACTTCCGCAAGGAAAAGGAGGATCCCCAGGACAGTGGAGAAGCCCCACGCCAGCTCGATGTAGGGATGCATGCGCTCATGCGGGGACTCACTGATGGAGTTCAGGTTGTGGATGTTGCTCACTGCTTCCACGTTAGGCAGAATGCAGGTGCTGATGAGAAGGGCGAAAAGATGAACTGCCACGAGCACTGTTGTGCAGGCACTGAAAGCTATCAGCAGCATCTGGGGTACTTGTACTGCACCTCCAGCTGCACCTCCACCATGGCAACCTGGGGGGAAAGGAACAAAATTGTCAACAGCTGCTAGTTTACCCCTTTTCAAGG